>NC_047081.1:12049790-12120911 GCF_902459465.1 Asterias rubens
CAAACAAACAAACAACAAACAAACAACAAACAGTTAAACGCTAAGCATGATTGGTAGTGGACCCCTCCCCAAATTAAAAGAGGCCAAATTGCACAGGAGATGCCAGAAAATCAAATAAAACAATAATAACAATTAAGACAGTACATAGTCTGGATGCATTGCAGTTATCTAATAAAATCACAGTTAAAATTATGGATAGCAATAGGTAAAATGAGTTCTTGAACCTGTTAGTCTTAAGGCTTAGTTGACGGATCCTACCAGATTTGTTGTGAACAATCAGTGGGTAAAGGGGATGTGTGTTGTCAGACAAAATACAGTGGAACTTACTCATAAGTCTATTCTTAACTAATTCCTGAAGACCGTCATTATCTGAACCAATAATCCTACTGGCTTGTTTGGTAATGCGAACTAGTTTTTGCCTATTAAAACTGAAAGTGAATTAAACCAAGTGATTGCACAAAAAGTCAACAGGGATAAATAGTTTCTAAATAATAAGGGTATAATTTATACAAACTTTCAGAAATAGGTTATTGCTGTGATGACTCCTGAGACCAAATTTGGTTTACAAGGTTCTACGGTGCTTACAGCAGCCACAGCCAGGAACACCGGGCAAACCTCAGAACTCTTTTCGATAGTGCACAGGGTTCTGTTACATGCATTACACAACATACGGGACTAACGGCTTTACGTCCCATCCGAAGGACGAAGCAATGGTTGTCAGAACTTTAGTCTTCGTATCTCTATGTGAAATGAATGTAGGTCAAAGTGCATGTACACGCCGGCTGGAGGCCGGTCTCTGGCATTATTCACGAGCCTCGAAGTGTGACGTCATATGTTCCGGCTGAGGACAACTCAGGGTGGATTTCACAAAGGTAGTCCTAACTTAGGACTAGTTCTAGGCAATGCTAAGAGATAGGACCAGTCCTAAGTTAGGATGAGTACTGGTCCAAACTTAGGACTGGTCCTATCTCTTAGCATTGCCTAGGACTAGTCCGAAGTTAGGACTACCTTTGTGAAATCCACCCCTGGTCATTGAAGTATTGCATTATCTTTTTGACGACCTTCCTTCCAAATCGACTGAAAAAGTGAAAGAAATCGAACAATAGCAGACGAGGCTCATTGTTGACTTCTAAGCACGTGTACAGTCGTAGGGGAAGGAGTATGGGTTGGAACTCGTTACAGCTCATGAGTATGGTATCTACTCGTTACTCGTAGATTTACTCATATATACACTCGTATATATCTACTCTAATCAATTCGTGTATACTTGTATATACCCGTGTACATACTCGTTATCGTATAATATACTCGTTTGTAATTATTTGTACTCGTATAAACTCGTATCTACTCGTATCTACTCGTATACTCGCATCTACTCTAATCAATTCGTGTATACTTGTATATACCCGTGTATATACTCGATATCGTATAATATACTCGTTTTGTAATTGTTTGTACTCGTATAAACTCGTATCTACTCGTATCTACTCGTATATACTCGCATCTACTCTTATCTATTCGTGTATACTCGTATATACCCGTGTATATACTCGTTATAGTATATCTCGTATGAATTTGTAATCGTATAAACTCGCATCTACTCGGATATACTTGTATCTACTCGTATATACTCGTATCTACTCGTATATACTCGCATCTACTCTTATCAATTCGTATAAACTCGCATCTACTCGTATATACTTGTATCTACTCGTATATACTCGTATACTCGTATATACTCGCATCTACTCTTATCAATTCGTGAATACTCGTTTATACCCGTATTCATACTCGTATTCATACTCGTATATTCTCGTATATACTCGTATTTACTCGTATCTACTCGTATACATTCGTATCTAGGCCTACAGTATTATGTATAGTAAAATAACCTTTTACTTTAACGCACCCACCCTTTGGAACCCTGTTCCTGCTACCCTTCATTCTCAGTGACGAACCCGGTCTCTTCGAAATACACCTTAAACCATCAGATGCAATGATTATTGTCTTTGTAAAGTTCTATTGTTAATTTTTTTTTGTAGATTGCATTGTATTTTGTTAGTACGTATTGTTTGTAAAGTGCATTGAGCGTTCTCACATCAGAACTGAAATGCACTCTATAGACGATGTGACTTCTGACGCCACACGAAACCATAACATGATTCGCGTGCATACCGCCGGCAAAACCGACTATAACTCGGCCTTTATGGAGCAACTAAGTGTACGCAGTTGCGTAAAGTTTCGTGAAATCGGCCCATCGTCTATAAGAACGTCTTAATGTTATATGTATGATTAAACTAATGTACTTTGTAATTATTCCAAAGCAAAATTAATGTTGAGAAAATGTTACGGATACAATTTGTCGGTAACATTCCAAACTTCATTCTATTGTGCAACCTAGAGCAAGGACGACGCAACAATTGTTCAACATTGTTTGAGAATTATGATAATATCTGATTTTCGTGGAAACCAGTATACAAATAAGTCACAACGTCTACCGAGTAGCAGCCTCGTAACAACGTTATGCATTGTTATAACACTGTATTGTCTTTAATCGCATTACGCACATATTCATTTACCACCAACCCCCTGTGAGGCAAAAATTAATGTTTAGCGTAATAATAAATGTAATTTTTTCCTCGGAGAATATTAATTCTGACACTGATCTAGAATATCCTTTGTGCATTGACGCCATCCAGCCGCCATCTTAGAGGTAAAGCGATTTTTTTTCTTGAAAAAAACTGAGCGTTCATGACTATTTTGTTCCTTTTGAGAGGCCGCCTCATTTTTTTCTTGTGACAAAATTGATACATTTTAACTATCTCAGACGGATTTTTATTTATTTTTAATAGGCCAACCAGCCGGTTGTCGTTAGAAAATGTGTCTGGCGGCCATTTTGAAAAAGAAAAAAAAAAAAAAAGAAGAAAAAAAAAACATTTAAAAGGCCCTTCCTTTTTCAAAAAGGCAGGATGCAAACATGTTTTCTTTAAACACAACAAGTTTAAAATTAATAAGCTGGTTTCACCATCACATATCCATGTACATGTACATTGACCCAAAATCAATAATAAAATATTGGTCTTAATCAAATATTTGCTCTTGTCAGGATTTAAACAGTACGGAGTTTGAATTGTAGAGTGCTGGTTATGATAACACGGCGTGGACATTATGGGATCCAACCATATAACTTCAGTTATCACCCTTTTTCGAGTCCTTGAGGTTGGTACCCGTAGTACAAAAGAATCACACGGGACGGAGATATTACAATCTTTTCATTTCATAACTGGTCGCTGGATGGAAGAGCACTGACATTTTCTTGCTGTGTTTGTTATTGTCTGGAAATATTGCACATTGAAAGATTGACCCCAATTCAATGAGCGCTCAAAAGAAGTTGGAATGTAATTGTCCGCGCATAAGGTTCCTGTTTTACGCTTGTATTGTCACTGGCTATTGTGAGCGAAGTTTTTGTTCTGGTTTCAAAAACGGTGTGGTTGTATTTGAACAACTCCACCCAAACGGGTAGCAGAACACGATGGCCGCTACAAATGATATCGAACTTGAACATGGGACTTTTGAACAATCCAGCTTTTCGTCGGTCCCTAAAGCCTCAAAGAATGGGATTGATTTGGGTAATGGAGTGGACAACTCGACCAAGAAAAAAGCCCCCCTCCACGGGCTGGTGTACGGAATTGAAGACATGCCTCCGTGGTACACCACTTTTATTCTCGGACTGCAGGTGAGACTTTACACAGTAAAACCAGCAACTGGGTCAACTTTGTTTGAGTGCATTTCATGTGGCATAGGAAGGCCAAGATATATAAATTTTGGTTTTACTCTTACACCGATGTGTCTAGCACTGTTTAATTCAGTATTTTCCCGAGTCTTGTGAAAACATTTCCACATGCATATAGCTGGAGTGGGGTTCGAACTCACGACCCTTGTAGTTCTAGAGCAGTGTCTTAGACCACCGAGATTGCCCGGTAGCTAGAGGCAGTTAGAATCCTATATTTTAGCAGCGGGTAAAGCAACGAGGGATAAATAATGATAATTTTGTTGTTACCCTTACACTGGTGTGTGTTAGCACTGTATACTCATTACTTTCCCGAGCCATGTGAAAACAAATCCACAGGCATATTACTCAGGTGGGTTTCGAACCAACGACCTTTGAATTTCTAGAGCAGTGTCTAACCAACTAGACCACCGATATTGCCTGGTAGCTGAAAGCAGTTCGAATCCTACACTGAAAACATCACTTAGTCAATTGTCTAAAAAAAAATAGTCATTTACATGGTTTAATTTGACTAATCTTTAATTGGTCACTCAATCAAAAGATTAGTCAATACACACTGAAATGACAAATTATAGTTTGTCTTTGAAAATGGTTTTAAAATGACTAAATGATCTGGAGATTGGTAATACACGAAATTAAATTAGTCATCCAAGAAAATTAATTAGTCATGCAGCACAACTATTTAGTCTTTCAATTAGTCTGACAATACCAATAATTAGTCTTTTACACACTTCTGTTATAATTAGTCACTGTAAATTTATTGCAAATCCAACACAACTCCAACTGAAGCAACTTTGTTAACCATCAGTTCCTTTGAGAACAATCTGCTGAATAACTACTGAATCTCAATTTTTTTTTAACATTATTAAACAAACTTCAATAGATTTTTTTTCCCAACTTTCAAAGGTAAAAAGTTGTTTTAACAACCCATTAGTCCCACCTACGGTACACACCGTGATGACAGGACTTTAATAAAGCGGTATTTAAGGTTAAATTTATCGACAGTGAAACAATTATGAAAGTAAACAAGTATCACAAGTCTCTAACTTTACGTGAAAATCTGTAATTTTGTATGCCCTTTCAGTGCAAAATCTTGAACAAAACTTCAATCACTGCCAACAATAACTTTGAGAGGTACATTCCATAGAGGAATTTGTTTGTTAAAAAGTTTAATTTAACACAGTTTAGACGCAATATTATGGAAATTTAGTATACAGAACCATATTGGAATTACATGCTTATTGCACACGTTTTGGGGGTGCTAACAGATTTTGCACTGAAAGCGTATCAGATAAAGTTGAAACTTACACAGTTTAATAATGTAAGATTGGCCATGATGATGTCTTTCTTTCACAAGTGGACTTTGACTACTGACAGATAATTGTACTGTTTTATATATGGTTAAAGGGTGTGTACAACATTGGTAAGAATGAAAATATAAATGCTCACAGATTTGCACAAAACTTACATGGTACAAAGATGGTCATGGTAGAAAACTTCCATTGAAATAGTTTTGCTTGAAATGGCATAGTTTTTAGGAAATGAGTAAAAGAATAGTCTTTATAGTAGGGTCATATCTTTGGATTCCGTGACCATTTTTTTGCTACCTTTTTTTCTCGATGGATTTGACTTCAGGAACCATCTAAAAGGAAAATAAGCCCCTATGAACCTCTGAAATGTGATAGGAACTTTTGTTTTATTATGCAATATTCAAAATGGCCTCCGACGGCATCTTGAAAAACATAAATTGTAATAGCTCTGGCCCCAGATGACCTAGACGGACAAATGAGATGTCCTTTTCCACTATTTCTGGCATGCCAAATACACTGGAATTGTAATTGTAAAGTTTTGGGACCATCTTGACCTCTAAATCCAAGATGGCCGCCATCTCCAACTTGAAAAACATAGCATGTAATAGCTTGGCACCATATGACCTAGACGGGAAAAAGAGATGTCCTTTTCCACTATTTCTGGCATGCGAAATACACTGGAAAGGCGAATGTAAGGTTTGGGGACTATCGTGACCTCTAAATCCAAGATGGCCGCCATCGCCATCTTGAAAATTATACTAGCTATATGGAACCAGATAGGGAAAAAGAGGTGTATATTCCCACTATTTCTGCCATTACAAAATCCACTGGAATGGTAATTGTAGAGTTAGGGATCATTGTGGTCACAAAATCCAAGATGGCCGCCTCCGCCATCTTGAAAATTATGAAATGTGACAGCTCTGGCACCAGATAAACTGAGAGAACAATTAGGGTTTCATTTTTAACATATGAACAATCAATTATGGTTTTTGTTTTGTTTATAGGGACCATCCAACCTCTTTTAATTTAAATTGACTAAATGCAAGATGGATTTATCAGCTGTTTTTTAATTAAGTATGAGAAGCTAGGTGTAATTAATACTTGTTTTTTTTATGTATGTTTACTTTTTCTTTGATTGCTTGAAGTACCCCCTCTAGTTGCTAAATGTTTTACTGAGTTCTCATTATGTTTGTCTTTATCATTTTAATTCGGTAAGATTTAATAAGATTATTATCTAAAAATATCACTGGCCATCCTGAGTGATGAAAACCTATTCATGCCTCTATTATATTATTTGATATTTTAAGTCTATGTTTGTCTAGGTCATCTGGTGCCAGAGCTAATATGGAAGTTATGTTTCAAGATGGCGAAGGAGGCCATCTTGAATTTAGAGGTTAATATGGTCCCCAAACTTTACAATTTCTATTCCAGTGTATTAAGCATGTCAGAAATAGTGGAAAATTACATCTCTTTTGTCCATATAGGTCATATGGTGCCAAAGCTATTACATTGTATGTTTTTTCAAGATGGCGACGGCGGCCATCTTGGATTTAGAGGTCAAGATGGTCCCAAAACTTTACAATTACAATTCCAGTGTATTTGGCATGCCAGAAATAGTGGAAAAGGACATCTCATTTGTCCGTCTAGGTCATCTGGGGCCAGAGCTATTACAATTTATGTTTTTCAAGATGGCATTGGCGGCCATTTTGAATATTGCGCAATAAAAAAAGTTCCTATCACATTTCAGAGGTTCATAGGAGCTTTTTTTTTTTAAATGGTTCCTGACGTCAAATCCATCGAAAAAAAAAGGTAGCAAATAAATGGTCACGGAATCCAAAGAATATGAACTATGAATACCAGTCTGGTCGTCAATCTTAAGAACACCATATTGATAAAAAGCAATTGTCTTCACTAGTTCTGGGATGTACTGCAGGTGAAATACAAAAAACGAGGAAATGTAGCACGCGACTGCTGTTGTTACATCATCAACAACAGAAACTACCTCGCCTTCTGCAACTACTTTAAACTCTGTAGACACATGTGTCGATTTTTCATCCATTTCGATGTACACAGGATGTGTGGTGTCTTCATCCTTCAATAAATAAAAGTAAAAAGTAAATTACTCAATATTGCTGTAAGCAACCAGATGTCTTATTCATACTTCAAGTACTAAATGGACAAAACTTAATTTATGCTACAATACAGCACATCAGTGCTTTGAGAAGCAATTTTGCAACATTTTTTTCTACAATTTGAGACCACTGCATGACATTACATAACACTATTAGTTATTATACAAGCATGAGTGGAATACAGAAAAACACGACAGTGCTTCTGCGTCCCATGTCAACATGGGATGCAGATTTTTTTGGGGGTTCATATTCCACGAGTTCGTGGGTGATCACCCCCACCCCATTTAAAGGAATAAACCATAAATAGGCAAGTTTTCCACAAATTTGTGCTAATTTGGATCAGAATTAAATACTCTAATCAAAAGTCCTTAAAATAAGTAAAAAAATAACCATGAACTTTGACACAATACCTTGACTTTTGACCCAGATTAAAAAAAAACATCTTTCCGGAAATTTCATGAAAAAAAACTCTGCTTGATAGAGCAGATTACCACGTACAAAAACCATTTAAATTTATTTGGGGTCATAAAATGAAGGTTCTGTGGTGGTTTTGCCAGAAAGGAGGTGGGGTGCATGCAAGTAGTATTCAGTTGACACACATTACCGCTTACACTAGAATTAAAAAAAAAACTCGATCCGTGTTTTGTGTACAAAACATATGGACACGCGTTTAGGAATCAGACGTCTGGTTCCCAGACGCGTGTCCATATGTTTTTGTACGCAAAGCACGGATCGAGTGTTTTTTAATTCTAGGACAAACGTGTGTAGATAATTCTCCACGTTTGTCCTGGGAAAAAATAATATGCGCACGCTCGTCACGTGTCGTGACTTCGCGATGCGTTCGGCAGAGTTCGGGGACAATCAGCATGTAGTGTAGTGGTAAAACAGAGTATTTGGGGACTGAATAACAGTAAGAATTTATAACTTTTAACATTTTTTGAGATTGCGGAGCGAGTGGGTTCTCTGGTCGCCCCCTTGGACATTGAGATATCAAAGGACACATTAGAGCCTAATTTTTGCGACATTAAAATAAAAATAAAGAGAGATTTTTGATTCCAAAATTCATTGAACAACCATTGAACCATCATCGTTTAAAGCGTGAGAGATATAAACCTATGAGGTTACGGGAGACGATAGCCGGACGAAACCGAAATAGTTCTAGCTAGGAGTAGTAGCTACTCTAGTACACTAGAAGTGGCTAAATCTCCCTTGTGCAACTTACATAATAGTAATAATGATTGGGTACGAAATGTCCTGCTTCAGGTATTCATGCAGAAATTTAATTTTGCCATCAATAAATATAAAATGTGAAAAACTGTTGACTGTGTCTGTGTAGGCAGTGAACTTACTTTGTCGAGTCCATGGTGAAAGTTGTATGGGATGTATGTAGGCCTGTGTACATGCACGTCAACCTGAAATACAAAACAAAGGTTTCTTAATTAAAATCCTTAAAGTGTTTGGGTACTTTTTGTACGACCCAAAACGCAATGTCCAAAGGTTTACATTTAAAATTAAACTTACACAGTTTTAAGATAATGGTGGTAGAAAGCTTCCCTTAAAATACTTGCTGTGGTGCTGTAGTTTTTGAGAAATGAGGAAAACAATGTCACAAAAATAACTTTCGCCTCAGGATACAAACATTATTTTAGCATGTACAGCGTATGTACCAGTAGCAGTACTGGTATTTACTATTTAATACGCGACTCTCCTGAAAACATCGCTTTGCCCTTTGTGATTTTCACCTTTTTCTCAAAAACTTGGCGACTATAAATCATGCTAATAAAATTGTTTTTTGTTTAGTTTGTTGTGACTCACAGCTAATTTCTGAATTGCTCATAACTTGCCGTCACTGCACTGGTGACTGGCTCAGCAGAAACCGGTTGCTCGTGTATGGTGGTGTATTTACTTAAAAGTAGTGATAGCAATAGCAATTTTATACTACGTACAGCAGTACAACATACATGTACTCCGCAGTACGTTAGTTCATAAAACTTTTTTGAGTTGATATTGAAATTTGAAAAGGGAAACTAAAAATGTTGCTTATGTAAGTTAACGTTTGTTCATTCTCAGCCAGGCAAGTCCTCTATTATGGAACGCCAAATATGGAACGCCAAAGAGGCATTTAATCATCGGTGATGGTCTTTTGCAACCGGTGATCAAATTTGTCATCGGTGGTGGTCCTATGCGATCGGTGATCAACTTTAGCGAGCGGTGATAATACACGATCGGTGGTCCATTTTAGCGATCGGTCATGCATATTCATGATCGGTGATGGTATATAGCGATCGGTCATGCATATTCACGACCGTTGATGGCTTTTTGCAATCGGTCAACTTCAGGGATTGGTGGTTGCTTTTTGCAATCGGTCAACTTTAGGGATCGGTGATGGCTTTTTGCAATCGGTCAACTTAAGGGATCGGAAGTGGCTTTTTGCAATCAGTCAACTTTAGGGATCGGTGGTGGCTTTTTGCAATCGGTCAACTTTTGCAACCGGTGATGGGATTTTGGGATATCCGAATTTTGCGTCCGGTCGGTGCAGGCCTACTTCAAAACCTATGATTGTGTAGATTGTGGATATTAATTGTTGTTATTTTCTAGTTCACACCACCATGGAGGAATATTACACTCACCAGCGGGTTGACTGACTTGCCAAACATTTTTAGAAGAGTACCATTTTATAACTATGTAAGGGGGAACGCAACAAACATCAAATTAATCAGCTCTTTCTAAAAAGCTAATAATAACAACAACAAATGGGTAGGAGAGGGTGTGGAAGGGTTATCTATGTCCCACAATTGGTTGTCGTCTTCCGGAAATGGTGTATGCCGGAGAAATACAAATATTTATATTCAATGAAGGGAAATGTTTTTGAACAAGAGTCTCTACCGATAGTTTTGTGTGTAAGGGAAAATCTGAAATCATACAAGTAGCCCTGTGTAAACAGACCCGGAGGTGAGAACATTATGACCACACAAAAACCGTTTTGATGGAAAACACATATTATGTGCATCATGAATGTGATGGACACACACAGACGGGACGCACTCAACACGTTTTATAAAAGGCTAGGTAAAGTATTATACAAATATTTCCTTGTAATAAACGGAGAGGCACGTATTAATTGAATCCAAAGCGAAAAACGTACTATATAAAGTTCTTAATTTAGGGGGGGGGGGGGGTGTGTAAAGTATAAAGATAAAAGAGTTAAATCTTATATAAAATTGAAGCTTGAAAATAAGCTTTACTCTAAACGTAATTTTGTTTTAAATTATTAATCAACTAACCTTGTGATCTTCATTTGCATATTTAATTAGTAAATCTTAGTAGAGCGCCATATCTCAAAAAGTATACTTCCGGGTCAACCGGAAGTTGGCCCATTTTTTGTTTCAGTTATACTACACAATCAATCTTCATTTTTTGTTTCAGTTATAGACTCCTTTTAATTTTTTACTTTGGGAAACCGTGACCCCATGTTGACCTCTATTTTCGGGTCAACCTGAATTGGGACCAGATCTCAAGACCTATACAGCCTATTTCAAACTTGTTCCAGTTTCCGCGACCCCATGTTGACTTCTTTATCCGGGTCAACCGGAAGTGGGACCATATCTCAAGAACTATACAACCGATTTTCAAACTTTTTTTTCAGTTGCAAACTCCTTTGTGTTAAATATTAACTTTGAAAAATGTGTCCCCTTGTTGACCTCTACTTCAGGGTCAACCGAAAGTGGGACCATACCTCAAGAACTACACCACTAATTTTTAAACCATTTTTTACTTAGAGACTCTTTGAGCATTAAGGATTAACCTTAACAAAATTTGGCCCCCATATTGACCTAGCTCTATTTCCAGGTCAACCAGAAGTGGGACAATATCCCAAGAACTTCACAACCTATGTTCAAACCTTTTTTCATTTATAGCCTAACAAACAATACTGTATCGGGCCAATGGTGGCATGTACCGGCGTCGAGTTTCGATAAGGTGTCGTTACTTATGATGATGATATTGAGCCAGAATTGGGCCAGTGCTGGCCTTCTTCCGGTCAAGCGTCATGCTCTTGCTAGTAAAGTGCCCACACTGGGCCAATGTAGGTTTTATAGCGGCAAACTATTTTAGTTAGGACGGAGGTTTGCCTGTCTTGGCCATTATTGGTTTTGTGCGGCACACCGTTTCGGCAAAATGATGAACCTTTAATGGGCCATTGCTGGTTTTGTAGCGGTGCACCATTTTGGGAAAGTGGTAGAAAACCTGCAATGGTCCAATACTGGTTTTGTGGCACACCATTTGAGAAAACAGGCAGAAAACCTCTCATTGAGCCAATACTGGTTTTGTAGCTGCACACCATTTTTGTCAAAATGGTATCATATAGAAAACCTTTTCGGGGCCAATCATGCCAATACTGGCTTTGGCAAAACGTTAAAGAAATATGTTCTAAACTACTGGTTTGTTGGCGGCACACCATTTTATTACTTTATTGTTTTTTATATAGCATTTTTAGTTTGATTTATTCATTGCTGCTGTTTTTTCATTTTTTATGTTTTGTGTTTATCATGGACAACTACACTTTATTGTAATGAACTTTTTTATTGCAAAGTAATTTCATTTAAATTTAATATATTTGATATACTTTTTGCATTTTTATTTTATTTATAAAACTTACGAGTTAAAATGCTGGTTGAATTTTCGTCTGATAATGAAAGTTTTACTTTCTGTCATCTGTCTACTGGTTTGTTGTCGGCACACCATTTTGGCAAAATGGTAGAAAACCTCTATTGTGCCAACACTGGTTTTGTAGCTGCACCATAGACAATCTTTTCTGGGCCAATACTGGTTTCGAAGTGGTACACCATTTGTGTAGATTGTGGATATTAATTGTTGTTATTTTCTAGTTCACACCACCGTGGAGGAATAAATTACACTCACCAGCGGGTTGACTGACTTGCCAAACATTTTTAGAAGAGTACCATTTTATACCCAGATAACATACATACATTGGGCAATCAGTTATTCCAAATTATTACATTATTGAAATCAAGATTTATTAATATCTACAATTTTTGGGATATTTTATAGCAAAAATAATCTTAACAAATTACATTACTTTGTAATTTTTTAATTGTTTCGACAATCTTAAGACATCCTGTGCCACAGCTTTGACACCCTGCCTTGAAAATTGCATATTATGACCAATGTCGGTTCAATGCCGGCCCAATGGTGGCCGTTACCAAATCAGTATTGGCACAAAAAGTTGTTTTATACCATTATTTGCCAAAATGGTGTGCCACTTTCGAAACCAGTATTGGCCCAGCATTTTGTCAAAATGGCGTGGCGCTAAAAAAAAAAGAATTGGCCCAGAAAAGATTGTCTATGGTGCAGCTACAAAACCAGTGTTGGCACAATAGAGGTTTTCTACCATTTTGCCAAAATGGTGTGCCGCCAACAAACCAGTAGACAGATGACAGAAAGTAAAACTTTCATTATCAGACGAAAATTCAACCAGTATTTTAACTCGTAAGGTTTTATTAATAAAATAAAAATGCAAAAAGTATATCAAATATATTA
This sequence comes from Asterias rubens, assembly GCF_902459465.1. Classification (NCBI taxonomy): domain Eukaryota; kingdom Metazoa; phylum Echinodermata; class Asteroidea; order Forcipulatida; family Asteriidae; genus Asterias; species Asterias rubens. Next base: position 12,062,582 of record NC_047081.1, read on the forward strand.
AATTTAAATGAAATTACTTTGCAATAAAAAAGTTCATTACAATAAAGTGTAGTTGTCCATGATAAACACAAAACATAAAAAATGAAGAAAAAAAAACAGCAGCAATGAATAAATCAAATTAAAAATGCTATGTAAAAACCAATAAAATAATAAAGGAGGTATACATTTTAGAATGTTGTTTTATTAATAGTATTCGGTTTCTCAAAATGCCGGTACCATCAGGGGTCGATTTCACAGAGAGTTAGGCCTAGTCCTAACTTATAGTCCTTGGAGATATAAGAAACGTATGGCTAGTCCTAAGTAAGGACGATTAACTCTTCCTAACTCGGGATAAGAGTAGTCTTAACTCTTTGTGAAATCCACCCCAGCTCAATAACTTGCATGGGCTAATTCCTTTGTAATTTTCAAGTCGGTTTAGTAATTAGAACATATTTCTTTACCGTTTTGCCAAAGCCAGTATTGGCATGATTGGCCCCGAAAAGGTTTTCTATATGACACCATTTTGACAAAAATGGTGTGCAGCTACAAAACCAGTATTGGCTCAATGAGAGGTTTTCTGCCTGTTTTCTCAAATGGTGTGCCATAAAACCAGTATTGGATCATTGCAGGTTTTCTACCACTTTCCCAAAATGGTGCACCGCTACAAAACCAGCATTGGCCCATTAAAGGTTCATCATTTTGCCGAAACGGTGTGCCGCACAAAACCAATATTGGCCAAGACAGGCAAACCTCCGTCCTAACTAAAATAGTTTGCCTCATTAAAACCGACATTGGCCCAGTGTGGGCACTTTACTAGCAAGGACATGACGCTTGACCGTAAGAAGGCCAGCACTGGCCCAATTCTGGCTCAATATCATCATCATAATTAACGGCACCGTATCGAAACTGTATTGTTTGTTAGGCTATAACTGAAAAAAGGTTTGAACATAGGTTGTGAAGTTCTTGGGATATTGTCCCACTTCCGGTTGACCTGGAAGTAGAGCTAGGTCAATATGGGGGCCAAATTTTGTTAAGGTTAATCCTTAATGCTCAAAGAGTCTCTAAGTAAAAAAGAGTTTAAAAATTAGTGGTGTAGTTCTTGAGGTATGGTCCCACTTCCGGTTGACCCTGAAGTAGAGGTCAACAAGGGGACACATTTTTCAAAGTTAATATTTAACACAAAGGAGTGTGCAACTGAAAAAAAGTTTGAAAATCGGTTGTATAGTTCTTGAGATATGGTCCCACTTCCGGTTGACCCGGATGTAGAGGTCAACATGGGGTCGCGGAAACTGGAACAAGTTTGAAATAGGGTGTATAGGTCTTGAGATCTGGTCCCAATTCAGGTTGACCCGAAAATAGAGGTCAACATGGGGTCACGGTTTTCCAAAGTAAAAATTTAAAAGGAGTCTATAACTGAAACAAAAAATGAAGATTGATTGTGTAGTATAACTGAAACAAAAAATGGGCCAACTTCCGGTTGACCCGGAAGTATACTTCTTGAGATATGGCGCGTTACTAAGATTTACTAATTAAATATGCAAATGAAGATCACAAGGTTAATTGATTAATAATTTAAAACAAAATTACGTTTAGAGTAAAGCTTATTTTCAAGCTTCAATTTTATATAAGATTTAACTCTTTTATCTTTATACTTTATACACCCCCCCCCCCCCCCCCCCCCCCCCGTAAATTAAGAACTTTATATAGTACGTTTTTCGCTTTGGATTCAATTAATACGTGCCTCTCCGTTTATTACAAGGAAATATTTGTATAATACTTTACCTAGCCTTTTATAAAACGTGTTGAGTGCGTCCCGGCCTGTGTTTGTCCATCACATTCATGATGCACATAATATGTGTTTTCCCATCAAAACGGTTTTTGTGTGGTCATAATGTTCTCACCTCCGGGTCTGTTTACACAGGGCTACTTGTATGATTTCAGATTTCCCCTTACACACAAAACTATCGGTAGAGACTCTTGTTCAAAAACATTTCCCTTCACTGAATATAAATATTTGTATTTCCCCGGCATACACCATTTCCGGAAGACGACAACCAATTGTGGGACATAGATAACCCTTCCACACCCTATCCTAATGTATTCCTCCATGTTGGTGTGAACTAGAAAATAACACAACTAATGTCCACAATCTACACAATCATAGGTTTTGAAGTAGGCCTGCACCGACCGGACGCAAAATTCGGATATCCCAAAATCCCATCACCGGTTGCAAAAGTTGACTCATTGCAAAAAAGCCACCACCGATCCCTAAAGTTGACTGATTGCAAAAAGCCACCTCCGATCCCTTCAGTTGACCGATTGCAAAAAGCCACCACCGATCCCTAAAGTTGACCGATTGCAAAAAGCCACCACCGATCACTAAAGTTGACCGATTGCAAAAAGCCACCACCGATCACTAAAGATGACCGCATGCAAAAAGCCATCACCGATCCCTGAAGTTGACCGATTGCAAAAAGCCATCACCGATCCCTAAAGTTGACCAACTGCAAAAAGCCACCACCAATCCCTAACGTTGACCGATATTATATTTCTGAATAATTACAACAGAATAAAATATATTAATTACCTTATTTCATATTCCATCACCCACCAACAGCACACGTTGACACGGACTAATAACCTGACGTTCTTGTTGCTGCATGCTGCATGCAGACGAGAGGGAAAGTTACCAATCGCGCGGGCGATATTTGCGCGACAGTGACAATTACACGCTATTTTGCGATAATGGTTTTTAAACAGTGTAAATAACTGTGCTGAATTGCAATGCTGCGCGACCATCGCGCACTAAACAATATCGGCGCGAAACCGGCCTAACCGGGGGGTGGGATTGTGTTCTGGCTGTTCTGTTAATCGTACTCACCGTGCTGATTAATGACAGCACTGTTTACAGACTACCTCCGAAGGTTACAAGCGGCGCCCATGTTTTCCAAAAGTTGAAACAGGAATTTATTCTTGAATTAAATTTAATAATTCAGAAATTCAGAATACACAATAATTCACAACCTCTTGATAGGGAGGAAGGGGCGGTGGCACTCGACCGAACGTTGTACGAGTAAGTTCTGTATCAGGCGTTTGTAATGTGCCTCGCCTTCGGAGCCAATTCAATTAGTATTTTTCTCACACATTAGTCGACCAATTTGTCATTGCTATGTCAGACTTGTCATTTCATATTTTGGAGAGAAACAAATTAGTCAAACAGTACTCTGTATCAACTAATCTACGGGCAAAATTAGAAATAACAAATTCGTATTAGTCTTTAAAAAATATTGATTAGTAATTTCATTAGCTCAATTAGTAAAAATGTTTCCTATTAGTTAGTTCGGATTGAAAAACTAGTCATGGATGGAAAGACTGATTTTTATTGCGTAGTTGACTAATTTTTTCTCCAAATTGACTACTAGATGTTTTCAGTGTATCCCCCATTGGTAAACAGTGTGCAAAGTTCTTCTGATAGCGCCCTCTTTTGAATCAACCCCACTTGAGCCCATTTTCCCATTTGAAATAGAAATCATGAAGGACAGATTTCCTTTTGATACCAATCATTTTGACACACACAATGCGCGGTGGTTGGAACTTGGTATCCTAACGCATTGAAGTTTGAACCAGCAGAATAAAATCTCCGTTTCGAAACTACCAAAAGAGTAATAGGTTTATTGCACAACAGTACAGACAAGGTTATTATAATCAATAGAGGTGTCCACAGTTGACTGAGTTGAAGGTATTTCTACACTAGGTAAGTTCTTGTTATATTTAACTTGCACTGTTCTGTTGACTGTTTGTGGCTGCAGTAAGGAGTGCAGGCCATATGCTAAAGTCTCCTGCATTTAAGCTCCGTATGTTTCAAGCACACAATCCTAAGATGCAATCCAATTGGAGGTCCCGAGTGTTAATATAAGCAGGTACGTTTAATATAATATCTCTTTTTCTATAAATGGATATGTACTTGTTTTATGCCTCTGAAGAAGGTCCGGTTTGGATCGAAAGCTAAGGCCATCTACCCTATTCATTATTATTGTTTATGATCTGTAATGAAACAGTTACACGGGAGAATAAGGGCCGGCTCGAGTGATTGTCTGCAATGTTATTTTGAGGAAGGGGCAAGGAATTACAAGACAGTCTGAGGAGGTATAGAGGAAGAAGGACCCATAATGCTCCCCAACGTCCCAATATTTCCACTTTGCAGACAGGTATTGGTTTGATGCAATGTTTTCAATCTTCTGCTTAATACTTAAGAAGAAAGAGTTAGAACAATAACACATAAGCAGATATACTAGCCCTGTTTATTGTTTTTTATTTCTACCACAGGTCAGTTTGGTAGGTAAGCAGTTTGCGATAATTCTTCTCAAAGAAACATGGATCTGTACGATGTATGGAGTCAAATCAACCTCAGGACAGTCATCCTCGGATTGACGATCTTTGCCTTTCTTTTCTGGTTGTGTCGCCGGCCCAAGAATCTACCACCAGGCCCGTATGGCTGGCCTCTACTCGGCTACATTCCACAGCTAGCTATGACAAAAGAACCCATTCACGAAGCATTGGCGAAGCTCGGTCAAAGGTGGGGATGAATTGTATTTCCTATTATGAAATTAAACCCACCAATTCAAATCGCAAAACAATAGAGGGCGGCCTACGTTTACAATCGGCGCCAATCTGTACAATAATGCACTTTTATGTAAAAAATAAAATTAAATTCATTCAAAATAAATATTTTTTCGCATTAAGTGGCAAAGGGTTTTTCTACAATATTTTGATAGAGTGTCTATTCTTTTGTAATGAGGTCTGAACTAGTCTCTTCGTCAAGATGTGTTACTTTCTCTATAGAGGTCATTTTTTTAATCAAAGGTTGATCAATGATGGCGGAAATTATATTGGACAGATACATCTAATATTCGACACAGGTATGGAAACGTGGTGAGTTTCTCAGTAGCCAATCAACTCGTCGTTGTCTTGCAAGATTATGACGTCATGAAAGAAGCCTTTGCGCAGCATCAACTGAGTGGACGGCCGACCCTCGAGATCAGCCAAATAACACTCCCTGGATATGGTAAGCAAAATAAACTAAGTTAAAATTCTAAGAGGTTATGCAGCATCAGTTACTATTCATCTGATGGAAGAATATTCAAAAACAAATGGAAGTTACGAAGAAATGCCAACGGCTGGTTACAATGAGAATACAAAATGAGCCTGTAATTGCAAAAGATTCATAGGTTTTTTTCTTACCCAGGGCTGCGGCTTTGAATTCGGCTTGAGGCTCCGTTCTCTCGTCGGTAGCGCTGGGCGCGTATACCCAAACCATGCGCAATATTGTCCAAACAACCAACGGGGCCAACCTAGCCGAATCCAAAGCCAAATCCAGTCGTTTCCAAAAGGGCCATAGTGTGGTAAATCACAATCATTATAATTTATGTTGAAATCATGTGGTGGGCAATTTGACTGACTTGTGGAATTGTCAATGATGTGATTGCTGTGATTGTAAACCTCACTGCGGACTCGGATATGTATGGTGGCTCAACTGTGCACATAACTTTGTTAAGGGCATACAAATATATGCGACCATGATGTCATGTCACACCATTTAAAACAACACATGATGTTATAAATTGGTCAGACAGTGTGAGCTTTAATACAGTTTCAAAGTTTGTCTCTCTGCACTCGTAAAGAACTGAAACTGTCTGTAGACTTTCTTTGAGGGTCAATACTTATTTTTATGGGTTGACAGGGGTTCTTACAGCAACTGGGGAAGCTTGGACTGAGCTAAGACGTTTCTCTGTGACTACCTTAAGAGGACTTGGAGTTGGAAAGTCAAGTTTTGAAGACCACATTACGACAGAGACGAAATGTCTGATCGAAGAATTTCACAAGTCGAACATAAAAAGCATCGATCCGAAACACATGATTGAAAACGCAGTCTCTAACGTCATCTGCTCAGTGATTTTCGGCAGAAGATTCGAGTACACAGATGAAAAGTTTCAGCGTCTTCTCTCGATTTTAAATAAGATGTTTGAGCTCATTGGGGCGGGTGGAGTAGTTCAATTCGTACCCATATTCGCCAAGATGCAGTTCCTGCCAATCGTGAAGAAAATCATCAGCATTAATTTGAGCTTTGACGAGATTTTGTATCAGTTACTGTACACTAGGAACGCCCAAGATGAACTTAATGATGAAGATCCGCGAGATTTCGCGGGAGCTTTCTTGAAAGAAATGACAGACAAAAAGAAGCAAGGCTTGCCAACCTATCTAACTCCAGCCAGTATGCATTATACTTTTGGGGATCTTTTTGGTGCCGGAACAGAGACCACCTCGACTACACTCCGATGGGCTTTGCTCTATATGGTAGCTTTTCCAGACATACAGTCTCGAGTTCAGAAGGAACTTGACGAAGCTGTGGGTCGTAACAGACTTCCACGGCTCTCTGATAAGCCGGAGTTACCGTTTACAGAAGCAGTGTTGAGTGAGATTCAAAGGATGGGGAGCATTGTGCCGCTAGGAGTACCCCATAAATGCACCGAGGATACCATATTGAGAGGGTTAGTTGATCAATTAGAAAATGTTTAAAACAAAACCAATAGGAACCATCTCCTAATCAATAGGCCCAATGCACAAGATGGCGGCGTTAGGATGTCAATGCAAGGTCTAGTCACTTCATACTGACTATTGATTAATTTTAAACTTTTTTTTTTTTTATAAACTATTCAGAGTTCATTGACCTAGTCTTCTCACAAGGTGTAGGGATTGATGCCAAACTTTTATCTAGAATCTGTATATACTGACCTTCTGATTGTGTTTGTCATGGAGCTAAACAAAGTTTATTGTTGGTTTTTAGATACACCGTTCCCAAAGGTTCCCTTGTTATCGCTAACTTGTGGAGTGTACACATGGACCCGGTAGAGTGGCCAAATCCGGAACAGTTCAATCCTGAGAGATTTCTGGACGATGAGGGCAGGTTTCATCGAAGGGAGAAACTCATTCCATTTGGAATAGGTAATAAAAACATCTTGATGTTCTGCACCCCACTTTACTTAACTCCCATTAGGAAAGAGTTCAAATAATATTTTGAATTGAATTGAATTTAATTGAATGCTAAATATCGAAAATACTAAATTGTGGTTATAGTGCAGTGAACGGAGATTGGTATCGCCATGAAATACATAATTTGAATTTTAATAATTAATTTGAGGTCTCGTCGTCATACTGCAAGTAGAAGAAGATCTACTTGAAGTAGTTTGTAGGGTGTCGTAGCCAAGCTGATAGAACACCGAACTCAAGCTCTTGTGATTGTGTGCAGAGTGTGCAGGTTCGGGAGTCGTGACAATAATAATTAATTAGTCTCTGATCAAGTCTCCACCCAGGGGTAAATGTGTACCTGTGAGGGCGGACATGGTTCTTGTGGTTGATTCAGCCGAGTAGCGCGTATTATTTTTTTGCACAGGCTGTATACTCCCCAGGGAGCTGAGTTTGTTTAAGGAATGATTTAAGGCCCAGTGACCAGGGGGTAATAATGTGGAAGCGCTTTGAGACCCACTTGGAGTGTGAAAAGCGCTATACAAAAACTGGTTTCTATTATTATGGTTCCTTTATTTACTTTACATTTTTTCAACTTCCACATTTTGTTCACAGGAAGACGGATCTGCTTGGGTGAACAGCTGGCCAAAATGGAACTTTACATCGTGTTTACGTGCCTCCTTCATCAGTTCACCTTCAAGCCACCAGAGGGCGCTCCAGATGTTTCCTTTAAAGCATTGAACGGTATAACACGTGCGCCGGCATCGTTTGAATTGTCTGCCGTTGCTCGTTGATTAAAAGATAATGCACCTGTGAAAAGTTCACTGACACCAAAAGGCGTTTATATCTAAAAACGTACTAAAGTTTGTACTTATGTTGAGACTCTGATAACTTGTTTATTCTAGAGTAATATTGTAGATCTTTTATAATGACTTGGTTTGTGGTAACACCACGGTTGTTTGTATCCACCTGCCACGTAGAGTCAGTTCTTAGAGAACCGTCTTTCTGTATTGTACTACCGCGTAGTTATCGGATTGTTCGGGAAAACTATCCTCCTTTTTAACCACTATACCCGGGCAGAGGTATAGAAGATGTTGTAGATCTTCTGGGACAATGAAGTTGCTTTGATCGCTTTTCCTTAAATGGCGATATTTTGTTGTTAAGCTTACAAAAGTGAGTTATGTAGGGAAATACTTTGTGACATTTGTGTTCTAAATAATGTATTGTCTTCCAACTTCAAATAAGTTAGAAAACTACATTTTAAAATAGGTAATTAAATAAAAGTCAATACATTTGTTTATATATGAATGTATTATGATTGGTATAAAAACAACCCTGTACGAAAAGTATACGAAGTTAACGAAGTTTTTGAACTTTAGCTAGAACAAAACATGCCTGTTGTTTAATAGAATGACTGGCCAAACCTAAACATTTGAACACAGAACCAATGCTATGTTAATTAAACGATAACTATTCTTAAAATAAATGCTTTTGCGAAGTTACATGGAAATGATTTTCGAACGAGCTGTTTATAGAGCTAACGGAAATACATGTATCAATGAGAATACTCGTATATTTTAATATGAGTCGGAGTCTGTAAAGTTTTGAAAAAAGTTGTTTGCAGAGAGCAGAAACCCACCTCGACCCCGCAAAATACAAATTGTCTCCAAGAGCCCAATTGGAATCAATATAGCAATGCTATAATAATTATACGATGAAATCAAACTGTTCTTGATGAACGACGGAGCCCATAATATGCAGAGTTGTGAGGAAAACAAAAACCCTACTAGTTAAACGCCACTTTATCTTGCAAAAGTTTGGCGACCTAACTGTGGTCACCGAACTTTGCAGTAGTTTTCAAAAAACTACTGGGTTGCACGTGATGTTTCGAAGTATGTTGTAATACTGAATACTTCATTCACAATCAAAGTCGGGCTACAGTTGTTTACAAAAAACATCTGCAAAAGTTTGGTGACTTTTAATGAAACCGAACTTTGTAACCGTTTTCGAAAACCATTGACAGGTATTGAAGCAAGTCTTTAAATTACCCCTTGACCACAGTGAGAGCTTAAATAGTTGTAATGCTACACGCAGACGAGTCATCTTTCAGTAAATGCGAGTTGACAGAAGTGAACATTTCGTATTGGTAAGTTCTTGTTTCAAAGAATATTGTTCTTGATAGGTCCAAAACTCTGTTTGTGGATGCAATTAGGATGATTAATGGAATGATTTGGTTACTGCTATTTATAAGCAAGTATGCAATACAAATTGCCTTGGATCATGTGCTTAAAGACAGTGGACACTATTGGTAATTGTCAAAGACCAGTTTTCTCACTTTGTGTATCTCAACATATGCCTAAAATAACCAACCTGTGAAAATTTGAGCTCAATTGGTCGTCGAAGTTGCAAGATAATAATGAAAGAAAAAACACCCTTGTCACTCGAAGTTGCTTTCAGGTGCTTGATTCGAGACCCCAAATTCTAAAACTGAGGCCTCGAAATCAAATTTGAGGAAAATTACTTCTTTCTCGAAAACTATTGCACTTCTGAAGGAGCCGTTTCTCACAATGTATTATTCCATCAACCTCTCCCCATTACTCGTAACCAAGTAAGGTGTTATGCCAATCATTATTTTGAGTAATTACCAATAGTGTCCACTGCCTTTAAAAAGACCTTAAAATACACAAAACATTGTTAAACACAAAACACAAACAGCGGCACTTTAAGTAATGATTATGAGCCACTCGTTATCCCAATTACAGAGAAGTCTCTCTGCACTTTGAGACGAAAAGAGAGAAGTTAAAGTTCGACAATAGAGACACGTAAATAAAAGGTGAAAAATTTGAAATATCGGCAACAAGTATATAGACATTTGTTTTCAACTACGGAACGCCAAGCTAAAATCTAATGTTATATCTATCAGTTGATGCGTGATGTTATGATGGCTCAGCACAATTATGTCAAATTATTGTAAAATGTATGCGCTGAGCCAAACGATGTAAACCTGAACATTTTCTGGTTAATCAAAGATTTGAAGGTCTTTGATTTTACGGATTGTTGAATTGTGTTTAAATTTTCTTTTAATCTTGAGCGGTATTGGTAAACCAGCTCTCTATGTAGGAAACAAACAAACATATTTTGCAGAAAAGTGCAAGTTTGTCGAAGAGTCTGGTCAGTTAACTTGTTCGGGATAAGCTTCTAGAACCCAATCCACACTCATCAACACCACCCAAGTGACCCCCTAACACCATCCCATCCCAACAACACCAATTAAAGATCACTGTAACCAAACAACAACACCAATTAAAGATCACTGTAACCAAAGAACACGTACATTAATGGCGAATTCGGGTAGACGGTATTCAGTATAAATCATAGCGTTGCTCAAGGCAGTCGCATTATTCGCTCCGAAAAGACGCCGCCGTAAACCCACCCGTATACCCTATTCGTGGTGCGTGCGATCACACCGCCTGACCCACCCGTATACACACTGTCACATCGTACGAGTACTGTGCACACAAGTCATCCGCACTCGTACCACTAACCGCATGCGGAGGCCGTCAGGCCGACAGCCTTGTCGGGTCTGTAACTTCCGGGTTTAATGTGTTTCATGAACGAATTTCCACCAGTGGAAAAATGGGGGGGGGGGGGGCTTTTGGATATGCTAGTATGCAGCCATGAATATGTATATCTTTCGTCAGACCTATCAGACAACACAGGATGTGAGGCAATGACGGCCTCATCCAGTCCTATTTCCGTGTGTTTTGGATGGCGTGTTTTTATCCTGCCTTCTATTTGTTTTATGTTTTTATTGTGCTTTTTTGTATTACTGCAGTTCATCATTGTTTGTATTCCACCAGTCCTGTTCATGTGTGTTTTTTATTATCTTTTTATATTAATAATAATTATTTTATCAATAATAATAATGTTTTTACTATTTAATTATTGTAAATCATGTGCAATTTGGCCTGTGGGCCACGAATTGTGATTCCAATAAAATGAAATGAAATGAAATGAAATGAAATGAAACGGCCTCCGCATGCGGATATTGTACGGGGTGAATACGGGTGGGTTTTTCTACAGCGGCGGTCTTTTTTCGGAGTGAATAATTCGACTGCCTTGAGCAAGGCTATAAAAATCATCGCAGTGTATCTGATATATTATTGTGAGGTCATTTTAGCCTATAGGATCAAACCGCTAGGCCATTCTAATTTTTAAAAACATTTATACCATATACATGTATTTTTGGTTGGTGCAGTGTTCGACGGCTAATTCGTCTCAAGAAACATGGATCTGTACGATGTATGGAGTCAAATCAACGTCAGGACAGTCATCCTCGGATTTACGATCTTTGCCTTTCTTTTCTTATTGGGTCGCCGGCCCAAGAATCTACCACCAGGCCCGTATGGCTGGCCTCTACTCGGCTACATTCCACAGCTAGCTATGACAAAAGAACCCATTCACGATGCATTGGCAAAGCTCGGTCTAAGGTGGGGATATAATTATGTTATTTTCCATTAAAAGTCTTACGTACGTCATTATTAGATGGTTTTGTGTTTAGGTATATGCTTCTTTAACAGCGCTACAATAGAGGGCTTTATACTTGCATTACGTTCAGCACTGATCTGACTTTCGAAGCAGCGTATCTCTAATTTCTAACATCATACCTATCAATTAATTTTTTTCTTTCTTTTTTCTTGAACAAATGAACTTTTATATTGTTTTAAATGTTTTTGAGTCTGTGAGCCACAATAACACTATAGCTTTGCTGGAGTTAGGGTGGTGGGTTTTGGGGGAGCTAGGCCGGGTGGGGAAGCTATCTGATCATCGGGACTTAAAACCCCTCTCCTGAATACCAATAATTAATGATCAAATATGGCGGAACACATCATGGACTGATAGTTCTGTCTAATTATTACTCGAAACAGGTACAAGTCCCTCATGAGTTTCTCAGTAGCCAATCAACTCATCGTCGTCTTGCAAGATTATGACGTCATGAAAGAAGCCTTTGCGCAGCATCAACTGAGTGGACGGCCGACCCTCGAGATCAGACAAATAACACTCCCTGGATACGGTAAAAAAAAAATCTTTCAGTTTTTTTAAAACAATGCTTTGACTACATAATCAATGAAGAGAGAGGGAGGGGGGGGGGGCGGGGACAAAACACAGTGTATACCAAGCTGCCGTCTAGATGTAAAGTTTTTTTTTATTACTTGTAAAACAAGAATGGCTTTTAGCCTTGTTTGGGACAAACTTGCTCCAAAAAACCCAAAACTGCAAAAACAAAAATAATACGATGGTACAACTGGCAAAATAGTCAGACAAAATAATAGGAGGGTCGAGTGTGTACTATGTATGTGTATTCACCATACAAATAATCACCGGGGACACAAGTTCAGCTATTCAAAACACTATTATTTATTGATGGTAAGTTATGGTTCACAATGTCTGCATAATGAGAAGATTTTAAAGATGTTGTTGGTTTGTCAGGGTGATTAAATGTCTTTCTTTGGGTTGACAGGTGTTCTTTCAGCATCGGAGGGGGAACCTTGGACTGAGCTAAGACGTTTCTCTGTAACTACCTTAAGAGGGCTTGGAGTGGGGAAGTCAAGTTTCGAAGCCCACATCACGACAGAGACGAAATGTCTGATCGAAGGACTTCACAAATCAAAAGGGAAAAGAATCAACCCGAGTCATATGATTGAAAACGCAGTCTCTAACATCATCTGCTCAGTGGTCTTCGGTAGAAGATTCGAGTACACAGACAAAAGGTTTCAGCGTCTTCTCTCGATTCTCAATGAAATGTTTGAGCTCATTGGGGCGGGTGGAGTAATTCAATTCGTACCCATATTCGCCAAGATGCAGTTCCTCCCAATCGTGAAGAAAACCATCAGCATTAATTTGAGGTTGGACGAAATTCTGTCTCAGTTGTGTTACACGAGGGATACCGAAGATGGGGGAAATGATGAGGATCCGCGAGATTTCGCGGGAGCTTTCTTAAAGGAGATGAATCGTAAGAAGCAGCAAGGTGTACCTACCTACTTAACTCCGGTCACTATGCATCACACCTTTGGGGAGCTCTTTGGTGCAGGAACAGAGACCACCTCGACTACACTCCGATGGGCTTTGCTGTATATGATAGCTTTTCCAGACATACAGTCTCGAGTTCAGAAGGAACTTGACGAAGCTGTGGGTCGTAACAGACTTCCACGGCTCTCTGATAAGCCGGAGTTACCGTTTACAGAAGCAGTGCTGAGTGAGATTCAAAGGATGGGGAGCATTGTGCCGCTAGGAGTACCCCATAGATGCACTGAGGATACCATATTGAGAGGGTAAGTTTTGTCATTATTATGTTTTAGAAGTTTTTCTTTTAACAGAATATTTCTTCGAAGGCAAAATTTTTGTTTACTAGAAATTGCTCATCGGCCTATTGACACTGACGTGAAAATAACAGCTTATTGAAAGTTTTTATAACCCAGCTTTAAAATGATTCATCACAGAACTCAAAGTTCCACGACCTTGACTTCCTCCGGATATTTGTTTGCACGTTATGTCTGTCTCAACTGGAAATCTTCTTGAATAAACATGTGACGTCAGTAAACAAATTGGTTACACACTGACCTGCCGTTTGTGATTGTATTTTGATTTTTTAGATACAGCATACCGAAAGGCTCCATCGTTATCACCAACTTATGGAATGTACACATGGACCCAGTAGAGTGGCCAAATCCGGAACAGTTCAATCCTGAGAGATTTCTGGACGATGAGGGCAGGTTTCATCGAAGGGAGAAACTCATTCCATTTGGAATAGGTAAAGTAAATTGTCATGTTGAGGGACAAAAATAGCTAATGGGTTGACGTGTCGACCCTATATCAAATTCTTTCTCGAAGGACAAACAACAAACAAACAAGGGCTTTGTATTTCTTAATTTTTGTTGGATTAGACAAACAACACTTAATTTTGGTCAAATTACTTTTTTTGTTAAGGGATACAGGGTACCAAACATTCTTGACGAACGCCCCAGTAATTTTAGACAGACGTTTGAAATGACACTCTTGCTTCATAATTCATAATCAAAAGGTTATAAAGGAAATAGTCTGGTCCCATTCAGCTTAACATAATTTTGTTCATTAGGAATACATGGTCGTGAACTAAGATAGTGATAGCGTCAATAATATCTGAGTTCGCAGTGAATTTAAACCTTACAAGAATAACAAGAATATGGTCCTAGACAACTGCACTTCAATAAATTTCCACCCCCCCCCCCACAGGAAGACGGATCTGCCTGGGTGAACAGCTGGCCAAAATGGAACTTTACATCGTGTTCACGTGCCTCCTTCATCAGTTCACGTTCAAGCCACCAGAGGGCGCCCCAGATGTTTCATTCAAAGTGTGTGATGGAATAACACGTGCGCCCGAATCTTTTGAACTGTGTGCCGTTGCTCGTTGAACTGCCTTCAATTGAAGTATTACATTAAGAGTTGCTGATTCTCGATATAAAACATTTATTGGTGTGGGTACGATACAAGGCACTCTGAGTCAAGATATGTTTTTATAACAAATTGAACTTATCTTTATAATAAATTTTATTGAATTGAATTTTAAGTCAGATACTTCCTTATTAGTGGCTGCGGCTACCGGTTGTGGCTTCTCCTCTATACATTTCAATAATAGGAGTGTGCATTATATAAGAAACTATTACAGTGTAAAGTCATTTACTCATATAAAATTTGTAAATTGCCGAAATATGACACACAACTTGTTTGTTTGCTAATTATAATACATTTGCTGGCAGTGTAAGCACTTTATGTAATCCGCCATATACTCGAACTGACAAACCTGTGGAAGTTTAAGATCGACCGGCCATCTGGGTCACGACATAATTGTGAAAATCCATTACACATTTTTTGCGTGACATCGATTCACAAAAATGAATAAAACGCTCACCGAACTCCAAACTCCAAACGGGAAAGTTGTTTCTTTACTTCTCATCAAATATGACATTTCAGACAGAAATATTTCAATGGATGTTTTCTACGTAAGTCTGTGAGCTTTAGACGTTTCTTACCAATTATGTAATGTTCCTTTAACAATTAGTTTTGGCTATAAAACTAGTCTAATCTAATATGAAAATAAACTTGAATAAAGCAAAGCTGCTTAACGCATATAATTGTGCTTTCTGAATTTTCTAAGCTTTAATTATTTATTTATTATTATTCTGGACGTCATTGTTGTCAAAGAGATGTTGAATGAGAACACTTGGAGTGATTATGTTGGTATATTCTCTAGTAAGACTGAGACCCAAGTGTAGACATGGTACTTCAATCAGAGTTCGATCTGCTGGATCGTCACCTGCCTCCGGTCTACCCAAAATCCTGACAAAACCAAAGAAGGAAAAAAAAACATTAAACTTTGAACAGGGACAACCACGAAACCTATCATTTTAAAGGGTCTATCTGTATTAATATATATCGGAATAATTCAGTTCGTAAAATCTCTCTTTAGTATTCAATTGGTCCAGGATGTACTGTTATTCCTTTTGAGATAAGATGAAAAGCTGCTGTTGAAGTGACTACTTTAACTCCCGCAGAAATGATAATAATTCAGTTCTCTATTCTCTTCCAAACTACGTTTTTTTTTAATGCATTGATATAGGTCTTTAAGGAGGAAGATAGGGGGACAGTCTGTGGGTAGAAAAGGGGCTGGAGGAGTGGGATGTTTGTGGATCGAGTTGGCCTAAAAGACCCACCTTACTTACCTTCTTACGAGCCTACAGCCCATGAATCCAGCTGTATCAGACACTGTTGCAGCGAATTGTTCGGGCGTTAGATACTCGGCCGCATCATTAAAGTATATTTTCACTGTGGATAATCAATTATATTCATTGTTGTAAGCGAGGTACACTATAGAATTAATCGGTACGTACACTTATTTGACTTCTGTGAAAAATGTGATTTGCTGGTGTGACCTTTTTGTGAATATTATTGTTAACGACTAGATATACTCGGATTTGCATTACAGCGAAACCCGTGGCTTTATATATATTCCATTAGCTTAAAAACAAAGTATCATACGCCTCTCTAAATATTCATGAATGACGTCACCATTCTAACCCAAAGCGAGGCCATAGGCGCAGCCACTGCAACTAGGATCGAGTGGCTGGTACTGGTGGTGGCGTGACGTGCGCAGATGGGCTCGTTTTGGGTTAGAATGATGACGTCATGCATGAATATTAAGAGCGGTGTACTGTATTAATATTCATGAATGACGTCACATGCATTCTAACCCTAAATGAGGCGAATTATTCTTTGCAAATTTGTGACGTCAACATTCGCATTCGCGTTCGCAAATATGAACCGGACTTAACGTTTTTTTAATGTGGGTTTGGGTGACAAAGCAGAGAAACACTGGTACCTGTTTCCTTAATGCATTCCTCAAGTAAAGAATAAAAGGTCGGATTATCTTTGACGGGTAGAACTTATGCTCCAGGTAGACAACCATGTAATTGGAGAGTAGATGGCCAATGTCTTCACCCGCTGGGCCAACTCTTGACGCCTCAAAATCAATGATCTAAGAATAAGACAAAAAGAGTGGTTAATTCAAACTACCCTGTCAGACCTAATCCCCAAAATGTTATGTCAGTGAAAATACCATGCCAGTGTGGCATTTTGTGACCGGCTCCGTAAAAATATTTGCAAAGCAGAAATGTTTCTGGATAAGCAATAATTATTTTCTGCTTGAGCAGTGTTGTAAGAGAGGTCATAGTTCACTCATACATAAATAGCCAATCACTGTTTGAACATTGCCCGTTCCTTGAACGGATAGGCCCTACATCAAAGATGAACAAGGCGCTGGTTTGTTTGTGATTGCGAACGTTGAACCAGTCCCTTTGTGTTGGTAAACGTGATTCCTTTTAGTAATGATTAATGTAACCCTTTATGACAATGAATACCTTTGCAGAGTCTCCTTTTATCAAGATGGAGCTGGCATGAAGGTCAGCATGGATCAAACATTCTTCTTTCGTTTCCATGACATCTCGAAGCCTCGCCCTATTTGTAACGATCACTGAATCCTTGCTCATTAAATCGTATATTTCTTTCAATGCGGGTGACTGTCTCTCGATGTTTTCATCCTTGTGAATGTTTTCAAAAATATAGTAAACTAGGATCCCCTGGAATGCATCATTCCTATTTGAGAAAATAAGCAAAAAAACAAGAACCGAAACGGTTAAATATATTATATGTCCTCTGTTTAACGCTTACTATAGATGATTTAAAAAACTATACATACATTAACATCTCCTGGAAACCATGGCAAAATTTCATAAAACTGTTAAGCAAAAAATACTGCTAAGCAAAAATTTATGCTAAGAAAAATATTGGGGGGGGGGGGGCACCATTCACACCGATGTATTCTTTATGGACTTTTCACTGGTAACCAGTTTCTGCTAATCAATATTTTTCTGTGCCGATGGCAAGTTTTTGTGCTTACACGCTTAATGAAGTTGGGCTCAGTACGTTGCCGAAGTTATGCACTTCTTTTAAGTATGCGTGAGAAACTTTCATTGTAAGAATGGAAGATAGAACTTAATTTGTTAGCACAATTGGAATGCGTAAAAGCTTTTTTTAGATTTGCAAGGATCGGGTTTGACGAACGAGAACCGGTTTGCTCCGGCCTCTGTAAAAGTTCTTCAAATTTCCACAGATTCACTCGTTGTTTTATTGCCTCTTCAATATTTTCAGAGTTTCCAATGAACCCAATTTCATAGAGCTGCTGAAGCAGCTAAGCACAACAACATTTTGCTTACTTGAACAAGGTTACCAGCCAAAATACTATGTCACATGTACCACTAATGACTGGTATCCTGCTCATTTCTGCCTAGCAGAAAATTGTTAATGTTTTCTGCTTATTAAGCAGCTTTATGAAATTGGGGCCTCATTTGAATACCTACTTGGTCTTCTCCACCATCTTGGCGAGACTGGTCTCAGTCACATTAGTCTTATGTGTACCCCGATGTAGCTTTGCAATGTACCGTGCCACGTCTTGAATAGCGGGTAGACTAGCCTGGTGTCGTTGGAACATCTGTCGTAGGATGTCGTAGTCAAAGAGGTCTTGCATTACATCTGCATCGCAATAATGGTGGAATCAAGTTCAGTTCATAACCTGCTTGATATATTGTTTTTATTCTTTCGATGATGAACCGGTTTTAAGTTCTTACCTGATGATAGTGTGTTTCCTTTTTATTGTTTTCAAAATGGGATAGCCCTTGGTTGTTCTTAATGGTTAAATTGAAGCCTAAGGTTCCTGGGTGCTACAGTAGCTGTAGCGAACCCACGGCTTCATTTACATGATCAAAAGAAAAAAATGCTATTCTGTTTATATTTTCCCTCTTAATGGCCACATCAGAATACACTTTGACTTTGAAGATGACAACACCCTTCCCATGAGCCCCACCCCCTCCTCCACCCCGTCACCACTACCACTACCACCATCACCAAAAGAACTTTTTATTTGTTTTTGTTTTCTTGTTTTTGTTTATTGTAACTTAGTCTAGTTTGATAGTAAAGTGTGGTTTTAAATTAATATTTTTTGCGTTATATTTATTGTTGGTTTTCGTAACAAATCTATTGTCTATTGGTTTTAATTTGTAACGTCCCTATTGCATTCATATTATTTGCCGTACTTTTATATTGTTTTATAGCAGATTTGGATAAACCAGTAATACTTAAAGTAAGACTCACAATAACAGTTATCTTCATCAAAGAAGATTGGTTCTGGTACAGATCCTGGAGCGAGTTGATTTAGTAAAGACAGCGTAAAATACTCGGTTTGATTCCTTCTTTCAGTCATCGGTAATTCTGGACCAACAACCTGTGATTGACCATCAGAAATAAATGAAGCAAGCAAAATCGACAGGTTCCTTGTGTTTAAAGGCAGTCAGGTTGGCTCAGTGGTTTTTCCACATGCCTTTCATCTGTTTGGAACGGAGCCTTACAAAGTGGATTGGGTTTTCAGTCCCTAAACTAACCGACTGCGCGGGTTTCCCTGTTTGGGTTCCCCACGTCTTAATCTGAGTAAGTATTTAAAGGCAGGATACTATTGGTCATTGTCAAAGATCAGTCTTCTCAGTTGGTGTGTCTCAACATATGCATGTAATAAATAAAAAAAACGGTCAAAATTTGGGCTCAGTTCGTTATCGAAGTTGCTAGAATATTGTTTAAAAAAACACTCTTGCTGCACAGAGTTGTGTTTATCAGATTCTTAAAAAAACCCACACAGAACACAACGTGCAGTCGGGCAGTTTAGGGACTGAAAACCATGACTGAAGCCTTTCGAATACTCTATTTTTATGGGGGTGAACAAATCCCCTTTCTCTACAATTACATTACTTCAAAGGGTGTTGTTTCTAACACCTCTCCAGTGCTCTTTAACATTTAAGTTGTTATGATCATTTATTGTTTGAGTAACTACCAAAAACACACCCTCTCTTAACTTTCAAATACGAAATATTTGGTGGTATCAGTTTTATGAAAATTACATCGCTTGTTACCTTGAAGTATCCCATAGATTGCTTAACGATGACGGATGATCCAGTCATAGATGTTATTCTGAATACCCAGTTTGACTCTCCACCACTCAGCTCCTCAGTAGTGCATTCAAGCTGACAAAACTATGAACAAGAATATCAAATAAATCAACAGATACACGACATACTCTAAGCAGCAAATCAATTAATCAGAAGATATTTTATATATTTTTTCAAAGGCGCATGAAGTCAATTTAACACTTAATTTAACATTTGAGCAGTTTCTTAAAAGTATGAAAAGTGTGAGCATCCTTGCTGGGCTTGCTATGGTAGTTATGGGATGTGGGTATTGTTGTTATTGTTTTTGTTTTTGATGTTGTTGTTGTTGTTGTTATTGTTGTTTTAGGTTAGGGATCGTGTAAAATCCCTGCATTGACCGTCATCTTTAATGTCAAACAATGGAAATTATCATGTTTACGGAAATTATCATGTTTACGGAAATTATCATGTTTACGGAAATTATCATGTTTACGGAAATTATCATGCTTACGGAAATTATCATGTTTACGGAAATTATCATGTTTACGGAAATTATCATGTTTACGGAAATTATCATGTTTACGGAAATTATCATGTTTACGGAAATTATCATGTTTACGGAAATTATCATGTTTACGGAAATTATCATGTTTACGGAAATTATCATGTTTACGGAAATTATCATGTTTACGGAAATTATCATGTTTACGGAAATTATCATGTTTACGGAAATTATCATGTTTTTCTTCAAGTTCTTGAAATGATGGTAAGCATCATCGAGTGGCTCCGCACTTCCACAGTACGCATGCGCAAACACGTTTATTGTACTGTTAGTCTCAATCAAGGCAAGGGAAATGCAGCTGGAAAAGGCATGTTCAGGCGATTTTAAAGTTCAATCAAAAGGTTAGACAATGGGGCCAACGTAAACCTATTTTAACAATGCTAACATGATGAGAACTCCCTTGTATACTTGCAAACAGGTGGAGAAAAGTCCACCTAGAATCGGAATGTATGTTTTAGCATTGATCAGACTAACAAAGAATGGTATAGAATAACCACAGATGAATTACGTCACACCCACCCAAAGGATACTTAATTCCACAGAATGTCCCCTCTGAACATCCCCCCCGAAATACTTTCTGGCAATGTTAAATCTCTAACTGTACATTCCAAACCGGAGGTGGCGATCTTCTACACGCCATATCAATCGGCATTACCGTCGGGCATTACCGTCGTCTGAGGACACGACTTATAACATGCCCAATGTTTCTCCACTTAAAGGTAAATATTGATCTTTGCATTATATCACTAGAAACCTATGCAATGAAGCATTTCTATCGTGGTGCTGCTAATGACAAAGCATTAGTTTGTAGTTATATAGAGTACTTTGCTATAATAACGTGGCCTGCGGATGGATGGCACCAAGGTTCATACCGGTGTTAAATGCTACTCATGGTTATTTTCGTCAGTAACTTGTGTTCTACGATCTCTCTCTGTATGCTGACAACTATTTATATAATCTATAAGAATAAGCCTAAACAATGTAATAATAAACTTGCTGGTACAGCCGTGTTTAAAAGCTCTTTGTGGGAGTGCAATGACGCTGAAAAGGCAGGTGTGGTCTTGACATTTCAAACAGTATCCTCTGCTCGTCTATTTTCACACCTCTCAAAGATGCAAACACCAGTTTACGATCAAGTTAATGAATAAATCGCTGAAAATAGAAAAATAACAGGATTTAGAGAATCACCCGGCATCGATTCTTAGTGCTATACAATCAGCACGAATTTGACAAGTTTGCCAGTTGCTGGATGAGAATACCGCCCGCAACGATACAACTACAAGAGCCTGGTCCCCTGTCTTTATCCTTGCGGATAAAGACAGGTGTTCTGCAGCAGTGATTTTGATGGATACAATGATCGTTGGTAACCGAGCAGTGACATAAGTTTTATATCTGCGTTTTGATTGGCCCGGGGTGTCGTTGGTGCAGCTGACAAACATCGGATAATTCAAAACACATTATATGGAAAGTTTACGTGAGGTCATCTCGACTCTCTGCATGTAGTGTGCACTGTGTATGTGGCATGCACACATTGTACGTAACATGTTGCATGTAATGCTGTTATTGTGTACTATATACACGTAGGATTTGATAGCGTTTATAAAATGTGAAATGAATGTAGGTGAAAGGTGGAAGGGGATTGACCTAGACTCGAGGCCACTCTCTGGCGTTATTCACGACTCTCAAAGTGTGACGTCATATGGGAACCTACTTCGCTGTAATATTATTATATCAAAATGAAGGAAACAAAATCACGTATTTTTACACGCGAGACTATATTGAAACATATTGAAATAGTGCACTTTAGATTAATCAAGAAATCATACTAACCTCATTGCCTAATTCCTTTTGCAAACGTTCCCAGTCGACATTGCATTCAACTTTACTGTCTGTCTGATTGTCTGCCATCTTGAAAATGTTGAATAACTTGGGTATACACTTTTTGATTTACAACGGAACGAACACAATATGAAGTTACGTTAACTAAACGAGGAGTTCAGATCAACATTGGGGCACTTTGTACTCTTCTCGGTTTGATTATAAAACGGTTTAACGAGGGTCAAGGGTGAAAGACTTGAAAGGTTGTCAAACTTTAGGAATATAATGCTAAAACCGTAATTACTCCAAATAATGATGAAAACATTACTCGTAAAAGAGTAATGGAGAGCTGTGTATTATTATAGTATAAAACTTTATAAGAAACGTCTCCCTCTGAAGAAACGTAGTTTTTGAGAAAGACAATCTAAAAGCACGTGGTGCAACAACAGTGTTCCCTTTCATTACTATTTTGCAACTTCGATGACCAATTGAGTCCATTATTTTGAACTTCGATGACCAATTGAGTCCATTATTTTGAACTTCGATGACCAATTGAGTCCATTATTTTGAACTTCGATGACCAATTGAGTCCATTATTTTGAACTTCGATGACCAATTGAGTCCATTATTTTCACAGATCTGTTTTTTATGCACATGTTGGGATTCACCAATTGAAAATACTGGTCTATGACAATTATTAAAGGTGTCCAGTGTCTTTAATATAAAACAGAAAACATGGTAAAGATAATCTTCCCAATATCTACCGATGAGTGTTTGCTTTAGTAACGGAATTCGATTTTATGTATAAGCGGAAAACGACAGAAGAACAGCGGGAAGTTCGTACCAAACTCAAGCCATAATAATTTAGGTTGTCTATCGTAACATTTGACAATGGTTTGACTGCGATATGCGGGTATAAACAAATGTCTTCAAGAGGCAAAGCGGGAGAATAGAAGATTCCAATAAGAAAACATTTATTCATGGCGACATCAGTTTGACCAGCATCTTGTCGGCAATCTTATCGTTAATGACGCAGTGATTGGCTTCTCTATAATGTGTTCAAGAAATGTACTGGCACAATTAAATGACGTTATAAGACCCGACCAATGACTTGAGTTTTTAATTTCGGTCTTTGAGAAATAAGCTTTAACAACGATTAAAGTGCCGGTACTTATGGAAAGTGTCTTTGGTAAACCTTTCTAAACTTGATTCACTTTGGTTGAAACACCCACGCGGCTTGGACATGGAGTGCATCCGGATTCGTTTTGCTTTCATCTTTGCTTGTCTTGGATTGACTTTGGGTAAGTTAGTTGCTTCTTAAATTTTTCGTCTCTAAAACCATTTTCTTTTGTCATATAAAGGGTTGTATTATTATTTGCTCGTGTTAAAGGCAGTGGACAATATTGGATATTACTCAAAATAATTGTGAGCATAAAAACTTACTTGATAACAACAAGCAAAGGAGAACTGTTGATAGTATAACACATTGTGAGAAACGGCTCCCTCTGAAGTAGCGTAGTTTTCGAGAAAGAAGTAATTTTCCACGAGTTTGATTACGAGATCTCAGAATTAGATTTTGAGTTCCCGAAATCATACAGTGTTTTTTTTTGCCATTATTATCTCGCAACTTCGACGACCAATTGAGTTCAAATTTTCACAAGTTGTTGCATATGTTGAGATACACCAAGCGAAAGGTCTTTGGCAATAACCAATAGTGTCCGGTGTCTTACAGAGCCTGACGTTTCGACCTTAACAGAATCTTTCTCGAAGGAAGCAACGAAAGACTCTGCTATAGGGTCGAAACGTAAGGCCAATAAGGTTTTGTTTGCATTTAAATAATAGGTCCCTTTAGTTGGTAAGTTGTTTGCAAGAACTAACTCTATTTTCTCAATTGTTAATATTGTGAGAAATTTTAAAAGACCGAATTATGTCAGAATTACTGTTTTACATCCTCCTGTATTAGGGACTATTCATCTTTAGCCTTCAATTTTAAAATTCAATAGATTCAAAAAGTATAACCACATAAAAAACAATAAAAAGGGCATTTCAATGCATGTGCATATCATTGGTAACATAAGCAACAATGTTCACAGATTTTTACTTTATTTATTTAGAAGTAGAGAACGATGGAGAACTTCCTGAAAATACTACATTTTTTGAGATGTTTGCAAATCCGAAATGAAATATTTGAAAACTGCAAAAACAAAATGGAGTTTGTTTTTACTACCTTTTCGTGAATTTGATCCCAGTGGACCTTAAATGGTTCAGGCTTGTTTTGTTGGCACGTGTTGGCACACACCAGTGCAGAAAACAGTATTTGACAAATGGTATTGTTGAATTGGCCGCGTGCTTTACCTTTTAATGTTCAACTAAAGGGTTTTGATACCTTTTATAGATCAAGTTTGTGGCCATGACTTGAATCCCGACTCATTGTGATTGAAGGTGGATGTAGTATAACTTACCTGCAGATTATTTAGCTTTATTGCACGTCACGTTTAAACAAAAAAGGGAAAATCACATAGTGATGCTTTCAGGAGAGTCGCGTAATTCCGTTGCCCATGCTTAACAAGTTTTCGTTTCCTGTGACAAACTTTATTTTCTGGACATTGTTCTACTATTATTCTCAAAAACAACAACACCTAAGCAAGAAATGTTTTTAGGGAAGCTTTTAAGCTTAATAATCTTTATACCGTGTACTAGGTTTAACGTTAATCCGTGAAAATTGTGTTTTGTGTCCTACAAAAAATACCCCAACCCTTTGAGACAAAATAAACCAAGCGATCCTTCTTAAACAAGGCTGTTCCATCATGTACAGTTTGCCGATATTTAGTTGACTCTCAACACTGCAATTGATTAAGCCTTTTATCTAAGGAATAAAGTGTGTTCTTAAAACTACTTAAAATATCGTGTAAATACAACCTCTTCTTTTCTGATAATGACACAAAATACATTTCCCCCCTTTAATTATTCTAAAATAATGAATATTAGCGGATATAATGCCACAATTACAATGATTATAAAGCCATCAAACTTTATGGCAATAATGTTCACAATAACCTCCATAATTATTTCAACAGTTGTGAAAGCAGCCCCCTTCCGTGATAGGATAAATGATGCTCCTAAAGAAGAGTTGAGTGACATCCTCCGCTTACTGCGTATGTCAGAGTACATCGACAAGCATGCTGCTGCTTCCGAAGAAGCCGTTAACACCGACAGTACTCAGGCGAAAGAAGCCGGCATTGTGCCGGGTTTGGAACAGCCCAACTTGTGGGTTGAGAAGGAGTCAGGTCTGGATTCAGATCAGGCAGCTGATTTGGAGGCTGACTCTGGAGACGTCCACAGTGAGTTAAAACTACTGTTAAGAAAGCAAAAGGTGGCCGAGTTAAACGAAAAGGAAGAGTTGGTCCAAAACTTGTTTCAGAGCAGAAAGGACGTTCTGTTAGAATCTATCCAACCGCTCATGAGTTCAGAGGTGACGGTCAAACCAGATATGTATTCAGAGGCAAAGGTTAAAACAGTTATGACGTCAAAGTCAGAGGTCAAACAAGTTATGACGTCAAAGGCAGAGGTCAAACCAGTTATGACTTCAGAGGCAAAGGTTAAAACAGTTATGACGTCAAACCGAGAGGTCAAACAAGTTATGACATCAAAGGCAGAGGCCAAACAAGATTTAACGTCAGAAAAAGAGGTTGAAACAATTGATGCGTCAAAGGTAGACAACAAACCAGTTTTATTGTCAAAGGCAGAGCCAAAACAAGTTTTAATTTCAAAGGCCGAGAATAAACCAGCGGTGATGTCAAAGGCAGAGGTCAAGCAAGTTTCATCTTTAGAGGTTGAACCAGTCGTTAGGTCAAAGATAAAGACCGTATCTCAAACCAACGAGAAGGTTGATAAACAGACAAGAAATACTAACATAGGATCTTTGACCACGAGCAAACGTCAACCCCTTACTGAACACGAGATCTTAATGCAGTTAATCAACTTCATGGATATAGTCAACCAAGAGCTGGAGAAAACTGATGTTACAAAAAGGATTCAAAAAGACGATTCAGCTTTAGGAAATGAAAATGAAAATGACTATCTGAAAGAGGATGTTGAAAAAGTGATCCAATCGAGTAGGGAAGCTCCAGAAGAAATGATCCAATCGAGTAGGGTAGCTCCAGAAGAAGTGATCCAAGCGAGTAGGGAAGCTCCAGAAGAAGTGATTCAATCGAGTAGGGAAGCTCCAGAAGAAGTGATTCAATCGAGTAGGGAATCTCCAGAAGAAGTGATTCAATCGAGTAGGGTAGCTCCAGAAGAAGTGATTCAATCGAGTAGGGAATCTCCAGAAGAAGTGATTCAATCGAGTAGGGAATCTCCAGAAGAAGTGATCCAAGCGAGTGGGGAAGCTCCAGAAGAAGTGATTCAATCGAGTAGGGAAGCTCCAGAAGAAGTGATTCAATCGAGTAGGGAATCTCCAGAAGAAGTGATTCAATCGAGTAGGGAAGCTCCAGAAGAAGTGATTCAATCGAGTAGGGAAGCTCCAGAAGAAGTGATCCAATCGAGTAGGGAAGCTCCAGAAGAAGTGATCCAATCGAGTAGGGAAGCTCCAGAGGAAGTGATCCAATCGAGTAGGGAAGCTCCAGAGGAAGTGATTCAATCGAGTAGGGAAGCTCCAGAAGAAGTGATCCAAGCGAGTGGGGAAGCTCCAGAAGAAGTGATTCAATCGAGTAGGGAATCTCCAGAAGAAGTGATCCAAGCGAGTAGGGAAGCTCCAGAAGAAGTGATTCAATCGAGTAGGGAATCTCCAGAAGAAGTGATTCAATCGAGTAGGGAAGCTCCAGAAGAAGTGATCCAAGCGAGTAGGGAAGCTCCAGAAGAAGTGATCCAATCGAGTAGGGAATCTCCAGAAGAAGTGATTCAATCGAGTAGGGAATCTCCAGAAGAAGTGATTCAATCGAGTAGGGAATCTCCAGAAGAAGTGATTCAATCGAGTAGGGAATCTCCAGAAGAAGTGATTCAATCGAGTAGGGAATCTCCAGAAGAAGTGATCCAAGCGAGTAGGGAAGCTCCAGAAGAAGTGATTCAATCGAGTAGGGAAGCTCCAGAAGAAGTGATTCAATCGAGTAGGGAATCTCCGGAAGAAGTGATCCAATCGAGTAGGGAAGCTCCAGAAGAAGTGATCCAATCGAGTAGGGAAGCTCCAGAAGAAGTGATTCAATCGAGTAGGGAATCTCCAGAAGAAATGATCCAATCGAGTAGGGAAGCTCCAGAAGAAGTGATCCAAGCGAGTAGGGAAGCTCCAGAAGAAGTGATCCAATCGAGTAGGGAATCTCCAGAAGAAGTGATTCAATCGAGTAGGGAAGCTCCAGAAGAAATGATCCAAGCGAGTAGGGAAGCTCCAGAAGAAGTGATCCAAGCGAGTAGGGAAGCTCCAGAAGAAGTGATCCAATCGAGTAGGGAATCTCCAGAAGAAGTGATTCAATCGAGTAGGGAAGCTCCAGAAGAAATGATCCAATCGAGTAGGGAAGCTCCAGAAGAAGAAATTCAATCGAGTAGGGAATCTCCAGAAGAAGTGATCCAATCGAGTAGGGAATCTCCAGAAGAAATGATCCAATCGAGTAGGGAAGCTCCAGAAGAAATGATCCAATCGAGTAGGGAAGCTCCAGAAGAAATGATCCAATCGAGTAGGGAAGCTCCAGAAGAAGTGATCCAAGCGAGTAGGGAATCTCCAGAAGAAGTGATTCAATCGAGTAGGGAATCTCCAGAAGAAGTGATTCAATCGAGTAGGGAAGCTCCAGAAGAAATGATCCAATCGAGTAGGGAAGCTCCAGAAGAAGTGATTCAATCGAGTAGGGAATCTCCAGAAGAAGTGATCCAATCGAGTAGGGAATCTCCAGAAGAAGTGACCCAAGCGAGTGGGGAAGCTCCGGAAAAAGTGATCCAATCGAGTGGGGAAGCCCCAGGGGAAGTCGTTCTTGAAGTTTCGAATGTACAGGTCAGAGTAGATTCGATTGTTGGGAATAAAATCGTTCCAAGTGAAAAGGAACATGAATATCTGAAGGAGAAAGCTACTGAATTTAAAGAAAATTTAACTGCAGAGTTGGATGAGATCATTGCTGGATCAAAGACAGGATCTGAGAAGAGTTCCGTCATGGACATTATTCTCAATAAGAAGGTGCAGGACTTTGAAACTACCGATGAGGGCGTCAGTGAAAAGGTGAGTGGTATGATCCAGCAGTTTAATGGCCCTTTTCGAAACCACGGCTTCGGCTTGGGATTTGGGTTCAGGGTCCATTCTCTCGTCTGAAGCCTTGAGCGCGTATACGTAAAACTTGATTAATATTGTCAAAACACGGCCGCGTGGCCAGGCTAGCCTGAGCCGAATCCAAAACCGTGTTTTCGAAAAGGGCCTGCAGTGTACCACCGACATCAGACAAATGAATCAGAAACATTAAGTAAACTAAATAAGGTAATCAACAATTTAGGTTGTTCTTTATATTATTTTCTTTTTACAGGAGACTAGCCAGAATGCTCATGTTGAGGACTATGAATATGCAAGGTGCAATCTCCAATCAAACAACTTTCTCTTCACGTCATTGGCCGCCAAGAATCACGTGACAGGCCAAATTGTACTCAAGCAACGGGTGAGCCGATCCAGAACCTGAATCATAAATTGAGAGATTTTTAATAAAACTTTAAACAAAGATTTGGAAATAGAATTTGTTTTCTTTCAAACATAAGAGTATATGCTTATGAACAATAAAACTATTTTTTTGTAATCACGATTTATATGTTTAAAAAATATATAAAGTTGTTTGGGGGGGCTGACTCCGCCTACCCCTTTTGTGACGTCAATCGAGGCAGACTTTGCCTGCAATGCGTATAGTAAACACACGTGCAAAGTATATGTACGTCCAAGTCGTGAGTTGGTACATTTCAAAAAGTGTTTTTCTGCATTCAGCAGCAATGCACCTGGTCGGCATTACCGGGAAAAAACAATTTGTTTGTTTTTTGAAACGTACAAACTCACGACTTGGTCCGTACATGTACTTTGCAATTGTGTTTACTCTACGCATTACAGGCAAAGTCTGCCTCGATTGACGTCACGAACAGCACCCTCTCGGGTCGGGGTCTACTCTTAAATGTGTAAATAACATAAGAACTTATTCACATTCCACTCATCAAAACACATATGTTAGTGACAAAAGCTTTATTTTGAAAAAATACCACTTCCAGGTGACTTTAATTGCTTGTTGAAATTGGTTGGACTTATTGAGTTTGATGACACGAAATAGGACTGAACAACGTTGAATTTAAACTGGACGTCGCCATGTTGGGACATTATCAAAGACTCACAAGGGTCACATGTTTACATCATGCATATTCATTCATGTTTACATCATGCATATTCAACAAGTATCTCCAACTTAATACTTGTTTGCAAATAATTATAAAGAACAACCCTGAAATAATTTTGTTATTTTGTTTCATACAGAAATCAGGCGGTGAGATGGAAATTAAGGCCAGTTTTTACGGACTGGACGTGAGTGGAGCGGTTGAGCATAAACTGGACGTGCACGAGTTTGGAGACCTAAGCTACGGCTGTGACTCGGCCGGGCAAAGCTTCAGAAACACCGGTGCAGCTAATTCCAAAACACGCCCCGTCGGGTAAGTTGATAAACTTTAAATGATGTAGACCTACCATTGGTGTAACATTTCCAACAACCCGAATAACTGATACCCAACATTGTATTCCTGATCTACTTTCTATTAAAGATAGACAGTTCTGTTCAGAACTGAGAAGTCTCCCAAACTCCAAAAACCTACTCCCCGGTAATATAGCGAGACAAGTTATGAAAAGATGATTGTCTACCCGGCAAATAGATTATACATACATGCGGTGTTACCACAAATCAAATTGTGACCTCGCCATGCAATGTGTAAAGTTCATTATCCTTTATTTAAATGATGTTATTAAGACTGACCTTTCATATAATTTTCCAAGCAGTGAGCCCGAGGTTGGACTTGGACTTGTTCGACGGGACGAGGTTGGTAGTGTGCAGGTAGGCTGGACCAGCCACTCCTCGCTAGGCCTCATGGGTACAGACTCCATTGTTGGCAGGGCCATTGTGGTAAGTCTTTCCTTATGTTTTCTTTTTTACAAAATTGATATAATTATGTAATAATATTGTTGTCATTCATGTACAATTTTTTTGTCCTGAGTGCCTCCATGGATTGAATAAATAAATAATTCAAATCACACATTCGTTTCGTGCACTAACTTCATTCCTCATAATGCATGTGACATGTAAAGAATTATTAGCATTTCGAGGCACCTTTTTCGTTCATTAATTTGTGTTCCAACACACAAAGAATAATTGATATTATAATAATAAGAAAACGTAAGAACATTGTGTTAGGATGGAGGTGAGAATCCAAGAAGCATCATCTTGTCAAATAGAGGCCCACTCAAACAAGAACAAAACAAAGAACAATTCAGCAATATGAAAACATTTTAACAAATAAATTACAACTTTGTGGAGGAAATGGTCTGAAGACACCCAATGCCGTTTCTCCATTGTCACTACCTCAACTGTGTTACTAGCAGGGCGCCCTCATACAGTTCTTAATCCGAGTCATATCATAAAACGTGTACTTTTTGTTTGACACTGTCAGATTAAGGCAATGTTTTTATTTTTTGCCATTTCACGAATCAAGAACTCTTTCAAAACAACCTGATGGGATCAAATACATTGTTAGTTTGTTTGCAGTTTCAATTCTAGCTTGTCTTGAATAGTAAACCGGATAAGACTTTTTGGCTTTTTTTCTTTTTATGATTTTGATCGATAGTTCTACAAATTTACCTTGTATTTTTTCCCCGTCTTGTTTTGTTGAGATAAAATAAATAATAACATTGACAAAGATTTTTACATTCCATTGATTAAAAATCCACGATTAATTGTATACTATCATTTATTTACAGATTCATGGAGCTACTCAATCAGGTCAAAGTTCAGAGGGCACATACGGTACCCGACTAGCTTGCTGTACTATAGCAAGGTCATCCGATGCAACGCCATGGGTTTAGTATCCAAACGTCTGGCGTATTATCAGATTTACAAGAAGGCAACAGTATTATTGATGACCTAGGGCCTTGCCACATGAGGCAACTTTTACTCAAGGCAACTTGGAGGCAACCAACTACAAGGCATGATACACGATCATTTTTGTAGCACAGTTTTTTTAAACAACAAGCAAAACGTGCTAAGATTGAGTTGTGAATGGATTCTCTTTATTGGGATTGCCTGGAACTGGTTGCCTGTAAATTGCCTCGTGTCACATGACCCTTATGATTGTAGAACAATTACGTATTGTTATATATTGGTGCTTATTTCTGCAACAGCATTGAGAGCGTTGTTAGCTATTTGTACTGCAATTCAGCCTTTGGATGGTATAGTCTCTGTTCAAGTCTTCAAACGATTGTTTGATCCCCCAAACTCTAGTGGGCACACATGGTGCTCGGCTAGACTGCACATCGGGTGGCTGCGTTTGTACTGAAAATGGCGTCCAGCAACCACGTGACCAAAGGAAACTTTCGCTGGCCAAATTTCATAAAGCCTGCAAGCACAAAAACGTGCTTAGCATAGACTAGTAACGCTTAGCAGAAACAGGTTAACAGCCAAAATTACATTAAGTTTGCATTGTTGTGACTGGTTTCCTCGTTCAATTTTTGCTAAGCAAAGAAGTTTGTCAAGCAGTAAAGGCCTATTTTCTGCTTGAAACAGCTTTTTGAAATTGGTTCCATGTCGCAACTCTCTCAACAAACACCTCTGTCCACTCTGTTCAAACATTCTGTCCACACAGCTCTGTCCACTCTAAGATCCTTCGCATATTATACACGTCATAAAGTACGTCCGGTCATTGACCAATATCCGATCAAGGCGCCTACACAGAAGAAAACATTATACATTATGTATTATATTGTAAGCAGAAAATGAACAAACAAAAACGCGGCTTTGTTATGGTAGGATGGACGCCCGATTCGGACATGCCCCCCTCCCCCCTGAAATAATCTGTATTCTGTACTCTCATGTTTCTTAACTTGGGGTTATAAAAAATAGACCTTTATCATGGAGTAGCCATCTTGAATTGTTCCCATTGATATCAATGTAACCAAACCGAGGCTGGAAGAACAAAATAGTCTGGTTCCTATTTTCAGAATAAGTATTATAATTCATTATTGTTATTTTACGAGAGGAACATGACCAAGATAAAGGCATCATGACAAAGGTCTATAGTATCAGTAGAATATCTGTACTTATTTACAACCCCGATATGTGTGAGACATAAAATAATTTAGGTTTTGTGGAGAGAAGACTGCGTGGGCTCAATTTATTTTAATTAAGAAAAAGAAAGAAAGATAAGAAAGCCACAAATGAAAAGGAACATACAAGAAATAAAGGCTAAACTCTTAATCCTTCTTTCATTGAAGCTTAACAATCCATTTTTATGGACTCACACCTCCGTAGTCCTTTAAGGTCCGAGTTTCAGAGCATTATGTAGCAATTAATACTCTCTAATTATTTTTTCTTTTAATTTGATGAACTGTTAATGATTAAGCTAAACGCATAATCATGAAAATCAATCAATGTGGAGGCATTGACAGATTAAGTGGCCATTCACTTGCAAAAGGAAGGCCACCCAGCACCCACCCCCCCCCCGCTCGCTGGTTATAGACCTTTCATCAGTGTATTTGTAAAAAGGAGTGAGATTTATATAAGATAAGTTCATCATATACAATTTCTTTCGTTAGTCACGAAATAAAACACAGAATGCCGTTAAGGATAGTATCACGATGGGTGATCACGATTTTTATGAAAAGGAGTGATTAAAAACTCAGAAAAACTATGTTTTTTTCCAGTTATTTGTTTAATAAAGGAAATGGCATTTTTTACTGGAGCAATACTCTAGGGGGTTGTACTGTGGTGCTGGTGTGAAATAATCATAATTGCCAATCTACGAAATTGTTTTATAGGTGCAGTTTAAGTTTTGTTTAATTCATCAATAATTAATATCAGATATGATAAAAAGAACATAAACAATAGCTGATCCAAATTCTATTGTTTCACACCAATGTGAGTCTCCCCGGAGCAGCCCTCTCGAGATGGTTGAGAGAGAGAGTTAAACGACTTGTCCACAAGTCTAATGTTGGTCTTGAATGCAAAGTCAAACAAGAGGAGGTCCTCGGTTTGTATGATATGAGATCTTCCCTTGTGTCTTTATCGTGCTCTTGGAACATCATGAATATTTGGAGGATTTTAGGTGGGGGAGGGGGGGGGGAGGGGACTCATGAACGAGTGGAAGATAGTGTGCTTTAAGTATGATAACAGTGGTGGACGGTGGGACACCCTGCGTCTATCGGTCATGATGTAAAACAATCTGAACTGCTTGCTAATTTAAGTATTTAGTTTTAAATGTGTATGCGTGCTCACACAAACAGAATTAACTGTTCTTTACTGAGAAATCTATAGTGATGAGAAATCTATGATGTACAAGGCTAGATAGAGCCATGAAGACATATATATAGCCGTCCAGACATGGACAGTAAAAAGAGAGAGAGAGGTTTGTAATATAAGAAGCTCGTGGGACAGTGACTGGAACCAACCAATTACCCGATTGCCTATTGTGTTACTTTTAGCAAAACAGGTGCCATTCCATTATCACCAGGTGTTTCTGGCGGCTGCGGATGGTTGCCGTTATCGCTAATGTTTCATAATCGATCATATTAAAGATGAATTGTCATTGCAGTTTTCTGTATTTGGTTGCTTCTGTTTGTTAAGCCATTATATAAAGGGGCTCACCGTCAAATTATTTGACTAAGAGATTATAATCTACGGAATAATAGGCCTACGTTATTTTCAAGTGACTGGCTATTTTAGTTTCTCTCTCGTTGGAAAATGGGGTTTCCTTTTAACAACCATTTTTTCATTTTGATGACGTCATCTTCAGAAATTTACCTCAATTCAGATGGCTCTTTGGAGCTCCATATACTGATATAGCACGAGAGCATGAAGTGGCTATTCGCTACTACCAAAACGATTACAATGTCTGTCTGAGTTCTCATGCATTATTTACGATTTGCTGAATTTTCCTTTTCTACGATATTTTGGTTCTAAAAAAATATATTATTTGGTATAAGAACCCAGAAAGACATCTTTTTCAAAGCTACCGTAAACAGATATTACGGTAGCTTTGAAACATGCACATGTGTGTTGTTGCTTTAAACTCCGTACCTTTAACTTCTATAAATAGAATAGAGAGTACATTGACTTACAATGAATAGTACATGACTGACGTGTAGGTATGGTTTGGAGCTTCTGTCACATGATGTACACGTCACCACCACAACCCTGAACCAGAGTTGCAACCCTGACCCAGAGTTGTGTAGTCAGAGAGTTGTGACGTGGAGGGATCAGTTTTTCATGGTCGTGTGGTTGCTGGACGCCATTTTCCTACATCCGAGTGTAACCAAACGTGCAGTGTAGTCTGGTACCCTTTGTGCAAAACATGTGTATGCTGACCGTAATTGCAAATTGCTTCTAATTTCAAGTTGTCACAACTTTCTCAACTTCCACTATTATCTCCCAAATGCAAGGTGACACGGGGCACCAACCCAGTATCCGAGCTGAGAAAGTATAATTATATCCAAATAAACAACAAGGAACCATTCTAGAGAAATACTTTGAGAGAGTGTCGAGTATTTCATTCGATTAGGGAAAGGGGAGGCTGAGGTTGTAAGGGTTCGTTTTTGATTTCACTCTACCTTGAGGGGGTACGTGTAGAATCATGCATGATTTCTAGAGGGTGGGATGCTCAATTTGGTTTCTTAAATTGAACCCATTAATCATCGGGTATCAGGTGGTTTGGAACAGGGCGACACGAACTGTCAAATTGAGATGATCACATTCAAAAGCCTACACGTGTTTCTTGCTGCGATTATCGCAACTCCAAGCCATGTTGATTGTTCTGTCGAACCAAGAAATAACCAAATCATACAACTCTTTGAAATGTTCTTGTGATTCATTGTAAAGCAACATGCTGAAGGCCTACTTCACCTTACAAATATCTTTCAAAAATCTGACTTGATTTGATTTTTTTTTTCAGGAATGACCACCTCCTGATCATTTCAGCGTGTTGGGGCTTTACAGATTGTTTTTTTTTCTTTTTTCTGGAAGTGAATTATGTCGATGCTTTAAAGCGGTTTCAAATGAATACCATAAGTCATTGCCTTCCATTGATGAAACACTCCGTGTAAATGTCATTTCCGCGAAATAAAATTCCTATTTCAGTTTAAAATGAAGCAATGTGACTCTCTGAAACATTAATGGAGTCTTGCAAGTCACTGCGGTTTGCGAGCCTTACATCTCGACATTAGACTTACCCCTCAGTGTTAAGTACCGTCCACGAAATATAAATTGCCGCTTGTGTTGCTTTGGTAGAAGCTATCGGCAAAATCGCATTACATTTTATGGACTTATTTCATTAAAAGACCGATGCCAAATTGGATCACTTGGGAATTATACAGTAGCTCAACCTCCAGTTAGGGAGCTCAACCCTCCTCTCAGAGTTTTGTTGGAATCCCATCAAATTGACTCTAGTGCTTGGCTGCCATGAAATACCGCCATATGTGGGTACTAATTGCCTTGCATTTATTGTTGTGTGTACTCTCCCAAGGGGTGTTTGTGTGTCTGTCACTTAGAGTCAGAGACTCAAGAGTCTGTGTGTGGAGGGAGGGATCAAAAACCGAGGACTATTTTCAATTATGAAATAGATATTTTAAACTAAAATCTCGTAAAAAGTAAACGGTGTGTATAAATGTTGCATAATATTTTAATTGAAGATGATATAAGGGGGAGTCTTCCATAAGTTTCGTCAATGTTCGATCACTGAGTTTGTTCCCTCTATACCGTCATTTACTGAGAACAATACAGACAGGTTTAGTAGAGCGACATTGTGTGATTTCCCAAGGTGTTGTCATTGATCCCATTTCTTTCATTTTCTGTTCAAACATTGTTTAATATTTCTTGTTTCAGTAAACACCCCACCCCCACATTAAAGCCCTCGTTCACCCACCTTTCTCATGAAAATTATGCAAATTGCACTTCGCGCATGCACATTATCCTCTAGTTGGAACATGAGGGAACTTCATGTATTTTTGTATGGGTCGATGTCGGCGTGCCGCATTCTGACGAACGTTTGTGCCTGTGCGATTTCCACAGAAAATTATCAATCGCAAATAGTGAAAAAGTAGATGAAAACATACTTAAAAAGTACATTCTACTTTAAATATCAACATACAGGAACAATTACATGAGTTAAGCAAGAGTCTTGTACAATGACGAACATGTGTAGTTTTTGGTATTTGTTGGTTTAAGTTGGTTTCACTTGCTTGTGATAGCAGGTTTGTTAAGTTGATCACGCTATTGAAACGAAACAGTCTAATTGATTTGTTATTGAGTTCTCAACTAATATAACAAACTGACTTTATTAAGCTTGGTTCACAACAACAGGAACATAAATCTGGCAGATGCTTATTTATCCCGTGAACACTAACTAATATCTGTCTGAGTATACGAAGTCGTCTCTCCCCTTCTATTGTCACACACCCCAACATTTAGCGGAATTAACGACAGTAAATTTGTCTCGCGGCATTCGTAATAAAATTACTCACTTCAGAATGGATACACAAACTATAACTTTATATCGGACGCGTCCGGTCTTTAAAGAAAACCCGCTTTGGAAAACAAATAACTATCAAATCGATTAAATGTACCAAAACCGGCTTGATTAAATGACACGAGATCGCGCAACATTTAAAACATTAGGCAACCAGGAATAATTTGCATTTCAGGATTATTCAGGTTATTTCTAAACAAGTGAATCTGATTCTGTGATTGCATTTGATTAAAACAAAAAAACAAAACAAAATTATGGCTTTATGTTCTACTGGTACCAGTTCGGTTTAATAGCAGTTTGTATAATTTGGTGTTATAGGGGTTATTACGAGCGTTGCAATCGAATTAGGCAAAGAAGGACTTGAACTCTTCAATTTATTACTATATTATACCGATGTTAAGAACTTAAAACTTCCATGTAAATAACAGACAAAAATATGTGAGGATCGAGTGATGTAAGCAATACATTTAGCTCACAGCAGTGCATCAATATTGGTGTAAAACGCTACCTGGGACAAACCAACCCCCTCTGTTCACCAAATTACCGGAATGGACGCCGCGGTGGCCTTAACCAAAACCTCACCGAGTCAATATTTATTTTAGTAACATTACCTGTTCATATACCTAGGCTCTATGGTAACTACGATGAGGCCCGGACCATGCCGAGAACCACTGCGGGTTTATATTGCTCTCGCTTAGAACCATAAGTGCTCTTGAGTTGGTCGGCATTTCAACCCCCTCGGGACTCGTCTTTGAATCTCGATAATCAAAGAACCTACAAACTGCAAAATGGACTTGTTTATCATGGTATCGAAGAAACGAACATGAACATCAGGCAACCTGGCTACAAAATGAGTAAACCACACACAGTCTTCGCAACACAAATACAACACAAATACAACCCAAATATCTCAACTTATCCTACATAGCTTCACAACGTGTGGTAGATTTCTATCCTCACTGGTGTTGATGCACGTGCCGCAACCAAACGCATTTTCAAACCATGATCCACTTCGAAACGGTCCTGCTAAGAGCCCCTGGCAACGCGCATGCGCTGTTGTCGTCGAACACCGGAAAGAGCGGGAACACAAGTCCGTCTGCATGTTTATGTAAGTTGCCCATGTACACCGGTTTGCCGATGGCGGTTTGTGTAACTAAGTAGGGCTCTGGATTCGACATGCGAACATAGATGCATTTCATCACCAGGGAAAAAGGGAACAGACAATTATACCGTATGTCAGATAAAGAAAAAGAGAGAGAATCTCTTGTTAAAGGCACAATTAACAAAAACGCGTCTGCTGGTTTTTGTATTGTAATCATTAATATCAATAAAGAAAACCATGAACAATAAACTGAAATACAACAAATTCAAGCCCTTCTAGTTGGTCTGTTTAAAAATATGGCCAACGACGAAATGTTAACAAGATTATTGCGCAAATGATGTTATCTCACTAGGGGGTGATTATGGCTTGAAATTACATAAGGTGACTTAGACCCTAACAGCATTGAGTCACTGTGATTTGAAGTTATCTAGGGATTTGGTACACGTGGACCGTTTTTACTCTTTATGTAGTTAGAAACAATCCTTAAAACAGCGAATTTAATTCATTTTAGAAGTTTGAGTTCCTGCATGTATCCACGCCTTTAATCTGCTATTTTGTTTTGCGGTTTTCTTGTTCCAATTTCCCTTAGCTTGTTAATGCACTCTCGTCTGAAAACATCAGGTTTCGTTTTCTGTTTTCTCCAGCATCATCAAACGAACATAACACCCCTATTATGTTATAGCGAAAATGTATTCAAGTAATAGACCACCAGGGAAACTGACTGGGTAATATTCAAATAATTTGGATTTGAAGAAAGAAAACATGGCTGCATAATGTATTCTTCTATATCTTTATCATGGCACACAGTTGCTATCTGCAGGGCAAACAAGTCGTATTTACTAATAAAAATATATTCTTGTTTATCTAAACGTCACCATTCAACCAAGATTCCTACAACATCAAATCTGTTAGAACGGATTCCATACCAACCAAAGCCTACCTTAAACCCTGTACGCCTTTAATCCACTCAAGTTCCCCCCTCTCGAGTGATATTGTTGTGCCTACTTATCAAGTAATTCGTCAGCGAGGTTTTGTGATTGATGATCGACCAAACAAACTTCCCTTCTGCCTCCTTCAAACTGACACCCTAATTCTGCATACTCGAGTTTTGCCGTTTTTAATTAATTAAACTCGCTGGGAAAGAAATAAAGGAGAAGGAAGATAAATGAATACAATTTTCACGGCTAGCTGAACGCAAGTCACTGGCTTTACCATGTTGAAAACAGACGTATATTATGAAGCTCTTCAAGGGGTGCCGTCATATCGTTCTAAAAATATCGTGAAATTTACGACACAATAATGAAATGCACTTTTGGTAAAATTGCGATTGTACGAGAACTTAGGGCAGGCAAAACGGCAGTAGTTGTTGTTACTTAAATTCTTAGGACTGTGCTCCGTCTTAATACTGTGTTACCTCCTTCTCCACAGATACATTGACTTCATATAATGAACAAAAATGTGCACGCATGTTCCATTTGCTTACCTTGAGCAAAACTTTTTCGACAAAGGCCCTGTTTATGTCTTTTTGCTGCATCGGATGGTTTTATCTCACGCGCATCTCGTAAACAATTTAAATTCATGTTGACTGGTGGCAGCAAACCCCAAAACCAGTAGAATAAAGATTACACTACAAATAGAACTACTGATATTTAACTTTAAAATAGCTTCTTGGGCGACATCTGATACAGTATTATTAAACTTTTGTCATGTTAGCATTTCAACGCAAGGGAGTTCATAAACCATTCGGTACCATTGTTTAATCAGTTTCTTTTGTAATAAACTTTTTATTTCTGTTCTAAAGGAATACATTACTGGCATTAGGTTGATGAAGTAGAAGGTTATAATTTAACGTATAGGACACAACTCTAATAAACCCCAACAAAGACCAACCCCAGGAGAGCAGAAATGTCACAATACCAGAGCAAACCCGGGGGGTAATGCCCTCAAAAGATACGAGAAGATGGAGATATAAACCCCGGATGTTTGTCCCGAAGTATTCCGATTCTCTGACTTGAGAATTGTCTTGTTGACTCCTTATTTCTTGAGGGCCTCCCAAATCCAAGCAGGTTCTCCCGAGTCATATTATTAACGGAGAGATTTATGTTGCGAGCGTGTTGTGCACACAATTGGATTAACTTACAAATGAGGTTGGCGCGTCTGGTTTCAAAAGCCAATCAGAAATCTGTTTCAGACAAAAATCCATTACAGCAGACGGTTCTTTCATGTCCGAGTTACAATTTTTGTCACGCTTATAAAACGGCCGTAGTCCCGTGGCTTAGTTCTACAATTGTTTGAGTTAAATTTAACCATAACTACAATTGTTTGAGTTAAATTTAACCATAAAACGATATTAACACTCATTACCGTGCATAATTCTGGTATTATCATATTAAAATCTGCTGCGATAAAAGTTACGTATAATTAAATTGAGACACACTGCTGGTATGTTTTTGAAAAAAACATACACATGCTACAGCCGTTGGGTAGTTTTGGTCGAGCGATAACCGACAGAAGAAGCTTTATATCTCCGTAAAATATGGGGCCATCCGCTGGGGCTGGCAATCGATAGGAACTGCTATAAGGGTAATAAACCGCACTTGATGAAAGCGTTCTTGACACGACAAAGACCTAATTTAGAAATTGTATATGACTTGAATTTAAGATTCTACCAATTTACGAGAAACATTTGACCCAGGTATGTGTTTATTATGAGAGCGTGTGTTTCAAGTTAGCTGAGTTTTGTGTTTGTGTGTAGAATCAACGGCATGGTTTGCCAATGGGATAAACTGACATTCAACTGGAGGTATCACGACCTAAGATAGCTTACACTCAATGAGGTGATGTCTATAATGCGGTAGTATGTATTTTGGTCAAGAGAGTTTCGTATTAATCGAGGTTAAAGGAATTTGAAGTTTTACTTTTTATTTTTTGCGAGCCGAGAATGACACATTTTGGTATCGGGCTACATTAAGAACCGTACAAGAGACGACTGATCGTGTTCTGTCATACAACTTTGAATTTGTACTCTTGGCGATACTTTTTAGCAACCAGACAATTTGTTAATGGTCGATGAAATTGCTATTGGGAATTATGCATTTCCCCCTCAAAATACACCCCCTTGCAAAAATTTAAAGACATTTCCATTTTGGAAGAGGTTGATTAAGGAACATTACGAGTTGCAATGAGTTTCCCATTTGCAATTGTTCATTTCAATTTAATAATTTTAAACTCGCTTCTTGTTTAAATTTGTTGAAAGATAAATGGAATTTTTTTTCCTCCCGATATTGGACGAAGATTTCCCTTAGGTTCCATAGAAAGTGTATTGACTTGATTCACTCTGGCTGTAATGGTTAAGAGTTGCGTCTGCCCGTAGACAGCACGGTCTTGCCCGTCAGCAATACATACTCTACCCCTCTTATGCAATTACGGTGGCCTGGCTGCGAGTAGGAGGTGAATATCGAGTGATAGAGCGACATGAGGGGCTGCAATGCACCCATGAAGTCGCCCTAAGGAGAAGGGTGTGGTGTCGACTGCCTTACTTTGGCAGGTCCAATCGTGACTTGATAAACATTTAGGTGAAATGGAATATGATGAGTCGTGAGGGTTATAAACACAATGGGAAAAAGGCAATAAAATTCCAGTATGATGGTACAACCAATGAAGCAATTAGTCTGTTTGAGGTATGGTGGAAATTATAGGAGTGCACTGTTTCGTTGGGGCTTATACAGACCATAGCATTGTGTCCGCCATATCTCAAAAAGCTCATTACATGGACAAGTCAATACAAATACCTTCCTTAGGTTATGTGTTGTACTGGTTTCATTGTCATATGTACATTCCAATGGCTTTACAACACATGCTTTTATTCGCCCAGTTTCATATTGGTCCACGTTTCTGAATTTGGCACAGTGGGCTTAAGGGCGTTGACACGCACACATTCCAGGTGACACTCGTTCTGTAAGGTAAGGAAAACCAGCTATTTTTAAAGGCACTGGACACTATTGGTAACTACTCAAAGTAATTTGTTAGGATGAAAACTTACTTCGTAGAGAGCAATGGAGAGAAGTTGATAGTATAAAACATTGTGTGAAACGGCTCCCTCTGAAGTAGCGTAGCTTTTGAAAAGAGGTAATTTCTCAATCAAAATATTCAAATACTACAGGCCTGAGTCCTTTCTGAGGCAC
Source organism: Asterias rubens (assembly GCF_902459465.1). Taxonomy (NCBI): domain Eukaryota; kingdom Metazoa; phylum Echinodermata; class Asteroidea; order Forcipulatida; family Asteriidae; genus Asterias; species Asterias rubens. Next base: position 12,104,534 of record NC_047081.1, read on the forward strand.
CTGAAAGTACACACAGTTGTGCAACAAGGGTGTTTTTTGTCATTATTCTTTTGCAATTTCAATGACCAATTCGGGGATACACCAAGTGTGAATACTGGTCTGTGACAATTACCAATATTGTCCAGTGTCTTTAAGATACAGCAAGTGTGAATACTGGTCTGTGACAGGGCACCTTTGGCAAATATAACCAAAGGTACACTGAAAACATCTAGTAGTCAATTTGGAGAAAAAATTAGTCAACTACGCAATAAAAATCAGTCTTTCCATCCATGACTAGTTTTTCAATCCGAACTAACTAATAGGAAACATTTTTACTAATTGAGCTAATGAAATTACTAATCAATATTTTTTAAAGACTAATACGAATTTGTTATTTCTAATTTTGCCCGTAGATTAGTTGATACAGAGTACTGTTTGACTAATTTGTTTCTCTCCAAAATATGAAATGACAAGTCTGACATAGCAATGACAAATTGGTCGGCTAATGTGTGAGAAAAATACTAATTGAATTGGCTCCGAAGGCGAGGCACATTACAAACGCCTGATACAGAACTTACTCGTACAACGTTCGGTCGAGTGCCACCGCCCCTTCCTCCCTATCAAGAGGTTGTGAATTATTGTGTATTCTGAATTTCTGAATTATTAAATTTAATTCAAGAATAAATTCCTGTTTCAACTTTTGGAAAACATGGGCGCCGCTTGTAACCTTGGAGGTAGTCTGTAAACAGTGCTGTCATTAATCAGCACGGTGAGTACGATTAACAGAACAGCCAGAACACAATCCCACCCCCCGGTTAGGCCGGTTTCGCGCCGATATTGTTTAGTGCGCGATGGTCGCGCAGCATTGCAATTCAGCACAGTTATTTACACTGTTTAAAAACCATTATCGCAAAATAGCGTGTAATTGTCACTGTCGCGCAAATATCGCCCGCGCGATTCGTAACTTTCCCTCTCGTCTGCATGCAGCATGCAGCAACAAGAACGTCAGGTTATTAGTCCGTGTCAATCAACGTGTGCTGTTGGTGGGTGATGGAATATGAAATAAGGTAATTAATATATTTTATTCTGTTGTAATTATTCAGAAATATAATATCGGTCAACGTTAGGGATTGGTGGTGGCTTTTTGCAGTTGGTCAACTTTAGGGATCGGTGATGGCTTTTTGCAATCGGTCAACTTCAGGGATCGGTGATGGCTTTTTGCATGCGGTCATCTTTAGTGATCGGTGGTGGCTTTTTGCAATCGGTCAACTTTAGTGATCGGTGGTGGCTTTTTGCAATCGGTCAACTTTAGGGATCGGTGGTGGCTTTTTGCAATCGGTCAACTGAAGGGATCGGAGGTGGCTTTTTGCAATCAGTCAACTTTAGGGATCGGTGGTGGCTTTTTTGCAATGAGTCAACTTTTGCAACCGGTGATGGGATTTTGGGATATCCGAATTTTGCGTCCGGTCGGTGCAGGCCTACTTCAAAACCTATGATTGTGTAGATTGTGGACATTAGTTGTGTTATTTTCTAGTTCACACCAACATGGAGGAATACATTAGGATAGGGTGTGGAAGGGTTATCTATGTCCCACAATTGGTTGTCGTCTTCCGGAAATGGTGTATGCCGGGGAAATACAAATATTTATATTCAGTGAAGGGAAATGTTTTTGAACAAGAGTCTCTACCGATAGTTTTGTGTGTAAGGGGAAATCTGAAATCATACAAGTAGCCCTGTGTAAACAGACCCGGAGGTGAGAACATTATGACCACACAAAAAACCGTTTTGATGGGAAAACACATATTATGTGCATCATGAATGTGATGGACAAACACAGGCCGGGACGCACTCAACACGTTTTATAAAAGGCTAGGTAAAGTATTATACAAATATTTCCTTGTAATAAACGGAGAGGCACGTATTAATTGAATCCAAAGCGAAAAACGTACTATATAAAGTTCTTAATTTACGGGGGGGGGGGGGGGGGGGTGTATAAAGTATAAAGATAAAAGAGTTAAATCTTATATAAAATTGAAGCTTGAAAATAAGCTTTACTCTAAACGTAATTTTGTTTTAAATTATTAATCAATTAACCTTGTGATCTTCATTTGCATATTTAATTAGTAAATCTTAGTAACGCGCCATATCTCAAGAAGTATACTTCCGGGTCAACCGGAAGTTGGCCCATTTTTTGTTTCAGTTATACTACACAATCAATCTTCATTTTTTGTTTCAGTTATAGACTCCTTTTAAATTTTTACTTTGGAAAACCGTGACCCCATGTTGACCTCTATTTTCGGGTCAACCTGAATTGGGACCAGATCTCAAGACCTATACACCCTATTTCAAACTTGTTCCAGTTTCCGCGACCCCATGTTGACCTCTACATCCGGGTCAACCGGAAGTGGGACCATATCTCAAGAACTATACAACCGATTTTCAAACTTTTTTTCAGTTGCACACTCCTTTGTGTTAAATATTAACTTTGAAAAATGTGTCCCCTTGTTGACCTCTACTTCAGGGTCAACCGGAAGTGGGACCATACCTCAAGAACTACACCACTAATTTTTAAACTCTTTTTTACTTAGAGACTCTTTGAGCATTAAGGATTAACCTTAACAAAATTTGGCCCCCATATTGACCTAGCTCTACTTCCAGGTCAACCGGAAGTGGGACAATATCCCAAGAACTTCACAACCTATGTTCAAACCTTTTTTCAGTTATAGCCTAACAAACAATACAGTTTCGATACGGTGCCGTTAATTATGATGATGATATTGAGCCAGAATTGGGCCAGTGCTGGCCTTCTTACGGTCAAGCGTCATGTCCTTGCTAGTAAAGTGCCCACACTGGGCCAATGTCGGTTTTAATGAGGCAAACTATTTTAGTTAGGACGGAGGTTTGCCTGTCTTGGCCAATATTGGTTTTGTGCGGCACACCGTTTCGGCAAAATGATGAACCTTTAATGGGCCAATGCTGGTTTTGTAGCGGTGCACCATTTTGGGAAAGTGGTAGAAAACCTGCAATGATCCAATACTGGTTTTATGGCACACCATTTGAGAAAACAGGCAGAAAACCTCTCATTGAGCCAATACTGGTTTTGTAGCTGCACACCATTTTTGTCAAAATGGTGTCATATAGAAAACCTTTTCGGGGCCAATCATGCCAATACTGGCTTTGACAAAACGGTAAAGAAATATGTTCTAATTACTAAACCGACTTGAAAATTACAAAGGAATTAGCCCATGCAAGTTATTGAGCTGGGGTGGATTTCACAAAGAGTTAAGACTACTCTTATCCCGAGTTAGGAAGAGTTAATCGTCCTTACTTAGGACTAGCCATACGTTTCTTATATCTCCAAGGACTATAAGTTAGGACTAGGCCTAACTCTCTGTGAAATCGACCCCTGATGGTACCGGCATTTTGAGAAACCGAATACTATTAATAAAACAACATTCTAAAATGTATACCTCCTTTATTATTTTATTGGTTTTTACATAGCATTTTTAATTTGATTTATTCATTGCTGCTGTTTTTTTTTTCTTCATTTTTATGTTTTGTGTTTATCATGGACAACTACACTTTATTGTAATGAACTTTTTTATTGCAAAGTAATTTCATTTAAATTTAATATATTTGATATACTTTTTGCATTTTTATTTTATTAATAAAACCTTACGAGTTAAAATACTGGTTGAATTTTCGTCTGATAATGAAAGTTTTACTTTCTGTCATCTGTCTACTGGTTTGTTGGCGGCACACCATTTTGGCAAAATGGTAGAAAACCTCTATTGTGCCAACACTGGTTTTGTAGCTGCACCATAGACAATCTTTTCTGGGCCAATTCTTTTTTTTTTAGCGCCACGCCATTTTGACAAAATGCTGGGCCAATACTGGTTTCGAAGTGGCACACCATTTTGGCAAATAATGGTATAAAACAACTTTTTGTGCCAATACTGATTTGGTAACGGCTACCATTGGGCCGGCATTGAACCGACATTGGTCATAATATGCAATTTTCAAGGCAGGGTGTCAAAGCTGTGGCACAGGATGTCTTAAGATTGTCGAAACAATTAAAAAATTACAAAGTAATGTAATTTGTTAAGATTATTTTTGCTATAAAATATCCCAAAAATTGTAGATATTAATAAATCTTGATTTCAATAATGTAATAATTTGGAATAACTGATTGCCCAATGTATGTATGTTATCTGGGTATAAAATGGTACTCTTCTAAAAATGTTTGGCAAGTCAGTCAACCCGCTGGTGAGTGTAATTTATTCCTCCACGGTGGTGTGAACTAGAAAATAACAACAATTAATATCCACAATCTACACAAATGGTGTACCACTTCGAAACCAGTATTGGCCCAGAAAAGATTGTCTATGGTGCAGCTACAAAACCAGTGTTGGCACAATAGAGGTTTTCTACCATTTTGCCAAAATGGTGTGCCGACAACAAACCAGTAGACAGATGACAGAAAGTAAAACTTTCATTATCAGACGAAAATTCAACCAGCATTTTAACTCGTAAGTTTTTATAAATAAAATAAAAATGCAAAAAGTATATCAAATATATTAAATTTAAATGAAATTACTTTGCAATAAAAAGTTCATTACAATAAAGTGTAGTTGTCCATGATAAACACAAAACATAAAAAATGAAAAAACAGCAGCAATGAATAAATCAAACTAAAAATGCTATATAAAAAACAATAAAGTAATAAAATGGTGTGCCGCCAACAAACCAGTAGTTTAGAACATATTTCTTTAACGTTTTGCCAAAGCCAGTATTGGCATGATTGGCCCCGAAAAGGTTTTCTATATGATACCATTTTGACAAAAATGGTGTGCAGCTACAAAACCAGTATTGGCTCAATGAGAGGTTTTCTGCCTGTTTTCTCAAATGGTGTGCCACAAAACCAGTATTGGACCATTGCAGGTTTTCTACCACTTTCCCAAAATGGTGCACCGCTACAAAACCAGCAATGGCCCATTAAAGGTTCATCATTTTGCCGAAACGGTGTGCCGCACAAAACCAATAATGGCCAAGACAGGCAAACCTCCGTCCTAACTAAAATAGTTTGCCGCTATAAAACCTACATTGGCCCAGTGTGGGCACTTTACTAGCAAGAGCATGACGCTTGACCGGAAGAAGGCCAGCACTGGCCCAATTCTGGCTCAATATCATCATCATAAGTAACGACACCTTATCGAAACTCGACGCCGGTACATGCCACCATTGGCCCGATACAGTATTGTTTGTTAGGCTATAAATGAAAAAAGGTTTGAACATAGGTTGTGAAGTTCTTGGGATATTGTCCCACTTCTGGTTGACCTGGAAATAGAGCTAGGTCAATATGGGGGCCAAATTTTGTTAAGGTTAATCCTTAATGCTCAAAGAGTCTCTAAGTAAAAAATGGTTTAAAAATTAGTGGTGTAGTTCTTGAGGTATGGTCCCACTTTCGGTTGACCCTGAAGTAGAGGTCAACAAGGGGACACATTTTTCAAAGTTAATATTTAACACAAAGGAGTTTGCAACTGAAAAAAAGTTTGAAAATCGGTTGTATAGTTCTTGAGATATGGTCCCACTTCCGGTTGACCCGGATAAAGAAGTCAACATGGGGTCGCGGAAACTGGAACAAGTTTGAAATAGGCTGTATAGGTCTTGAGATCTGGTCCCAATTCAGGTTGACCCGAAAATAGAGGTCAACATGGGGTCACGGTTTCCCAAAGTAAAAAATTAAAAGGAGTCTATAACTGAAACAAAAAATGAAGATTGATTGTGTAGTATAACTGAAACAAAAAATGGGCCAACTTCCGGTTGACCCGGAAGTATACTTTTTGAGATATGGCGCTCTACTAAGATTTACTAATTAAATATGCAAATGAAGATCACAAGGTTAGTTGATTAATAATTTAAAACAAAATTACGTTTAGAGTAAAGCTTATTTTCAAGCTTCAATTTTATATAAGATTTAACTCTTTTATCTTTATACTTTACACACCCCCCCCCCTAAATTAAGAACTTTATATAGTACGTTTTTCGCTTTGGATTCAATTAATACGTGCCTCTCCGTTTATTACAAGGAAATATTTGTATAATACTTTACCTAGCCTTTTATAAAACGTGTTGAGTGCGTCCCGTCTGTGTGTGTCCATCACATTCATGATGCACATAATATGTGTTTTCCATCAAAACGGTTTTAGTGTGGTCATAATGTTCTCACCTCCGGGTCTGTTTACACAGGGCTACTTGTATGATTTCAGATTTTCCCTTACACACAAAACTATCGGTAGAGACTCTTGTTCAAAAACATTTCCCTTCATTGAATATAAATATTTGTATTTCTCCGGCATACACCATTTCCGGAAGACGACAACCAATTGTGGGACATAGATAACCCTTCCACACCCTCTCCTACCCATTTGTTGTTGTTATTATTAGCTTTTTAGAAAGAGCTGATTAATTTGATGTTTGTTGCGTTCCCCCTTACATAGTTATAAAATGGTACTCTTCTAAAAATGTTTGGCAAGTCAGTCAACCCGCTGGTGAGTGTAATATTCCTCCATGGTGGTGTGAACTAGAAAATAACAACAATTAATATCCACAATCTACACAATCATAGGTTTTGAAGTAGGCCTGCACCGACCGGACGCAAAATTCGGATATCCCAAAATCCCATCACCGGTTGCAAAAGTTGACCGATTGCAAAAAGCCACCACCGATCCCTAAAGTTGACTGATTGCAAAAAGCCACTTCCGATCCCTTAAGTTGACCGATTGCAAAAAGCCATCACCGATCCCTAAAGTTGACCGATTGCAAAAAGCAACCACCAATCCCTGAAGTTGACCGATTGCAAAAAGCCATCAACGGTCGTGAATATGCATGACCGATCGCTATATACCATCACCGATCATGAATATGCATGACCGATCGCTAAAATGGACCACCGATCGTGTATTATCACCGCTCGCTAAAGTTGATCACCGATCGCATAGGACCACCACCGATGACAAATTTGATCACCGGTTGCAAAAGACCATCACCGATGATTAAATGCCTCTTTGGCGTTCCATATTTGGCGTTCCATAATAGAGGACTTGCCTGGCTGAGAATGAACAAACGTTAACTTACATAAGCAACATTTTTAGTTTCCCTTTTCAAATTTCAATATCAACTCAAAAAAGTTTATGAACTAACGTACTGCGGAGTACATGTATGTTGTACTGCTGTACGTAGTATAAAATTGCTATTGCTATCACTACTTTTAAGTAAATACACCACCATACACGAGCAACCGGTTTCTGTTGAGCCAGTCACCAGTGCAGTGACGGCAAGTTATGAGCAATTCAGAAATTAGCTGTGAGTCACAACAAACTAAACAAAAAACAATTTTATTAGCATGATTTATAGTCGCCAAGTTTTTGAGAAAAAGGTGAAAATCACAAAGGGCAAAGCGATGTTTTCAGGAGAGTCGCGTATTAAATAGTAAATACCAGTACTGCTACTGGTACATACGCTGTACATGCTAAATAATGTTTGTATCCTGAGGCGAAAGTTATTTTTGTGACATTGTTTTCCTCATTTCTCAAAAACTACAGCACCACAGCAAGTATTTTAAGGGAAGCTTTCTACCACCATTATCTTAAAACTGTGTAAGTTTAATTTAAATGTAAACCTTTGGACATTGCGTTTTGGGTCGTACAAAAAGTACCCAAACACTTTAAGGATTTTAATTAAGAAACCTTTGTTTTGTATTTCAGGTTGACGTGCATGTACACAGGCCTACATACATCCCATACAACTTTCACCATGGACTCGACAAAGTAAGTTCACTGCCTACACAGACACAGTCAACAGTTTTTCACATTTTATATTTATTGATGGCAAAATTAAATTTCTGCATGAATACCTGAAGCAGGACATTTCGTACCCAATCATTATTACTATTATGTAAGTTGCACAAGGGAGATTTAGCCACTTCTAGTGTACTAGAGTAGCTACTACTCCTAGCTAGAACTATTTCGGTTTCGTCCGGCTATCGTCTCCCGTAACCTCATAGGTTTATATCTCTCACGCTTTAAACGATGATGGTTCAATGGTTGTTCAATGAATTTTGGAATCAAAAATCTCTCTTTATTTTTATTTTAATGTCGCAAAAATTAGGCTCTAATGTGTCCTTTGATATCTCAATGTCCAAGGGGGCGACCAGAGAACCCACTCGCTCCGCAATCTCAAAAATGTTAAAAGTTATAAATTCTTACTGTTATTCAGTCCCCAAATACTCTGTTTTACCACTACACTACATGCTGATTGTCCCCCGAACTCTGCCGAACGCATCGCGAAGTCACGACACGTGACGAGCGTGCGCATATTATTTTTTCCCAGGACAAACGTGGAGAATTATCTACACACGTTTGTCCTAGAATTAAAAAACACTCGATCCGTGCTTTGCGTACAAAAACATATGGACACGCGTCTGGGAACCAGACGTCTGATTCCTAAACGCGTGTCCATATGTTTGTACACAAAACACGGATCGAGTTTGTTTTTTAAATTCTAGTGTAAGCGGTAATGTGTGTCAACTGAATACTACTTGCATGCACCCCACCTCCTTCTGGCAAACCACCACAGAACCTTCATTTTATGACCCCAAATAAATTTAAATGGTTTTTGTACGTGGTAATCTGCTCTATCAAGCAGAGTTTTTTTTCATGAAATTTCCGGAATGATGTTTTTTTTTTAATCTGGGTCAAAAGTCAAGGTATTGTGTCAAAGTTCATGGTTATTTTTTTACTTATTTTAAGGACTTTTGATTAGAGTATTAATTCTGATCCAAATTAGCACAAATTTGTGGAAAACTTGCCTATTTATGGTTTATTCCTTTAAATGGGGTGGGGGTGATCACCCACGAACTCGTGGAATATGAACCCCCAAAAAAATCTGCATCCCATGTTGACATGGGACGCAGAAGCACTGTCGTGTTTTTCTGTATTCCACTCATGCTTGTATAATAACTAATAGTGTTATGTAATGTCATGCAGTGGTCTCAAATTGTAGAAAAAAATGTTGCAAAATTGCTTCTCAAAGCACTGATGTGCTGTATTGTAGCATAAATTAAGTTTTGTCCATTTAGTACTTGAAGTATGAATAAGACATCTGGTTGCTTACAGCAATATTGAGTAATTTACTTTTTACTTTTATTTATGGAAGGATGAAGACACCACACATCCTGTGTACATCGAAATGGATGAAAAATCGACACATGTGGTCTACAGAGTTTAAAGTAGTTGCAGAAGGCGAGGTAGTTTCTGTTGTTGATGATGTAACAACAGCAGTCGCGTGCTACATTTCCTCGTTTTTTGTATTTCACCTGCAGTACATCCCAGAACTAGTGAAGACAATTGCTTTTTATCAATATGGTGTTCTTAAGATTGACGACCAGACTGGTATCATAGTTCATATTCTTTGGATTCCGGACCATTTATTTGCTACCTTTTTTTTCGATGGACTTTGACGTCAGGAACCATTTAAAAAAAAAAAAGCTCCTATGAACCTCTGAAATGTGATAGGAACTTTTTTTATTGCGCAATATTCAAAATGGCCGCCAATGCATCTTGAAAAACATAAATTGTAATAGCTCTGGCCCCAGATGACCTAGACGGACAAATGAGATGTCCTTTTTCCACTAGTTCTGGCATGCCAAATACACTGGAATTGTGTAATTGTAAAGTTTTGGGACCATCTTGACCTCTAAATCCAAGATGGCCGCCGTCGCCATCTGAAAAAACATACAATGTAATAGCTTTGGCACCATATGACCTATATGGACAAAAGAGATGTAATTTTCCACTATTTCTGACATGCTTAATACACTGGAATAGAAATTGTAAAGTTTGGGGACCATATTAACCTCTAAATTCAAGATGGCCTCCTTCGCCATCTTGAAACATAACTTCCATATTAGCTCTGGCACCAGATGACCTAGACAAACATAGACTTAAAATATCAAATAATATAATAGAGGCATGAATAGGTTTTCATCACTCAGGATGGCCAGTGATATTTTAGATAATAATCTTATTAATCTTACCGAATTAAAATGATAAAGACAAACATAATGAGAACTCAGTAAAACATTTAGCAACTAGAGGGGGTACTTCAAGCAATCAAAGAAAAAGTAAACATACATAAAAAAAAACAAGTATTAATTACACCTAGCTTCTCATACTTAATTAAAAACAGCTGATAAATCCATCTTGCATTTAGTCAATTTAAATTAAAAGAGGTTGGATGGTCCCTATAAACAAAACAAAAAACCATAATTGATTGTTCATATGTTAAAAATGAAACCCTAATTGGTTCTCTCTCAGTTTATCTGGTGCCAGAGCTGTCACATTTCATAATTTTCAAGATGGCGGAGGCGGCCATCTTGGATTTTGTGACCACAATGATCCCTAACTCTACAATTACCATTCCAGTGGATTTTGTAAATGGCAGAAATAGTGGGAATATACACCTTTTTTCCCTATCTGGTTCCATATAGCTAGTATAATTTTCAAGATGGCGATGGCGGCCATCTTGGATTTAGAGGTCACGATAGTCCCCAAACCTTACATTCGCCTTTCCAGTGTATTTCGCATGCCAGAAATAGTGGAAAAGGACATCTTTTTCCCGTCTAGGTCATATGGTGCCAAGCTATTACATGCTATGTTTTTCAAGTTGGAGATGGCGGCCATCTTGGATTTAGAGGTCAAGATGGTCCCAAAACTTTACAATTACAATTCCAGTGTATTTGGCATGCCAGAAATAGTGGAAAAGGACATCTCATTTGTCCGTCTAGGTCTGGGGCCAGAGCTATTACAATTTATGTTTTTCAAGATGCCGTCGGAGGCCATTTTGAATATTGCAATAAAACAAAAGTTCCTATCACATTTCAGAGGTTCATAGGGGCTTATTTTCCTTTTAGATGGTTCCTGAAGTCAAATCCATCGAGAAAAAAAGGTAGCAAAAAAATGGTCACGGAATCCAAAGATATGACCCTACTATAAAGACTATTCTTTTACTCATTTCCTAAAAACTATGCCATTTCAAGCAAAACTATTTCAATGGAAGTTTTCTACCATGACCATCTTTGTACCATGTAAGTTTTGTGCAAATCTGTGAGCATTTATATTTTCATTCTTACCAATGTTGTACACACCCTTTAACCATATAAAAACAGTACAATTATCTGTCAGTAGTCAAAGTCCACTTGTGAAAGAAAGACATCATCATGGCCAATCTTACATTATTAAACTGTGTAAGTTTCAACTTTATCTGATACGCTTTCAGTGCAAAATCTGTTAGCACCCCCAAAACGTGTGCAATAAGCATGTAATTCCAATATGGTTCTGTATACTAAATTTCCATAATATTGCGTCTAAACTGTGTTAAATTAAACTTTTTAACAAACAAATTCCTCTATGGAATGTACCTCTCAAAGTTATTGTTGGCAGTGATTGAAGTTTTGTTCAAGATTTTGCACTGAAAGGGCATACAAAATTACAGATTTTCACGTAAAGTTAGAGACTTGTGATACTTGTTTACTTTCATAATTGTTTCACTGTCGATAAATTTAACCTTAAATACCGCTTTATTAAAGTCCTGTCATCACGGTGTGTACCGTAGGTGGGACTAATGGGTTGTTAAAACAACTTTTTAACTTTGCAAGTTGGGAAAAAAATCTATTGAAGTTTGTTTAATAATGTTAAAAAAAATTGAGATTCAGTAGTTATTCAGCAGATTGTTCTCAAAGGAACTGATGGTTAACAAAGTTGCTTCAGTTGGAGTTGTGTTGGATTTGCAATAAATTTACAGTGACTAATTATAACAGAAGTGTGTAAAAGACTAATTATTGGTATTGTCAGACTAATTGAAAGACTAAATAGTTGTGCTGCATGACTAATTAATTTTCTTGGATGACTAATTTAATTTCGTGTATTACCAATCTCCAGATCATTTAGTCATTTTAAACCATTTTCAAAGACAAACTATAATTTGTCATTTCAGTGTGTATTGACTAATCTTTTGATTGAGTGACCAATTAAAGATTAGTCAAATTAAACCATGTAAATGACTATTTTTTTTTTAGACAATTGACTAAGTGATGTTTTCAGTGTAGGATTCGAACTGCTTTCAGCTACCAGGCAATATCGGTGGTCTAGTTGGTTAGACACTGCTCTAGAAATTCAAAGGTCGTTGGTTCGAAACCCACCTGAGTAATATGCCTGTGGATTTGTTTTCACATGGCTCGGGAAAGTAATGAGTATACAGTGCTAACACACACCAGTGTAAGGGTAACAACAAAATTATCATTATTTATCCCTCGTTGCTTTACCCGCTGCTAAAATATAGGATTCTAACTGCCTCTAGCTACCGGGCAATCTCGGTGGTCTAAGACACTGCTCTAGAACTACAAGGGTCGTGAGTTCGAACCCCACTCCAGCTATATGCATGTGGAAATGTTTTCACAAGACTCGGGAAAATACTGAATTAAACAGTGCTAGACACATCGGTGTAAGAGTAAAACCAAAATTTATATATCTTGGCCTTCCTATGCCACATGAAATGCACTCAAACAAAGTTGACCCAGTTGCTGGTTTTACTGTGTAAAGTCTCACCTGCAGTCCGAGAATAAAAGTGGTGTACCACGGAGGCATGTCTTCAATTCCGTACACCAGCCCGTGGAGGGGGGCTTTTTTCTTGGTCGAGTTGTCCACTCCATTACCCAAATCAATCCCATTCTTTGAGGCTTTAGGGACCGACGAAAAGCTGGATTGTTCAAAAGTCCCATGTTCAAGTTCGATATCATTTGTAGCGGCCATCGTGTTCTGCTACCCGTTTGGGTGGAGTTGTTCAAATACAACCACACCGTTTTTGAAACCAGAACAAAAACTTCGCTCACAATAGCCAGTGACAATACAAGCGTAAAACAGGAACCTTATGCGCGGACAATTACATTCCAACTTCTTTTGAGCGCTCATTGAATTGGGGTCAATCTTTCAATGTGCAATATTTCCAGACAATAACAAACACAGCAAGAAAATGTCAGTGCTCTTCCATCCAGCGACCAGTTATGAAATGAAAAGATTGTAATATCTCCGTCCCGTGTGATTCTTTTGTACTACGGGTACCAACCTCAAGGACTCGAAAAAGGGTGATAACTGAAGTTATATGGTTGGATCCCATAATGTCCACGCCGTGTTATCATAACCAGCACTCTACAATTCAAACTCCGTACTGTTTAAATCCTGACAAGAGCAAATATTTGATTAAGACCAATATTTTATTATTGATTTTGGGTCAATGTACATGTACATGGATATGTGATGGTGAAACCAGCTTATTAATTTTAAACTTGTTGTGTTTAAAGAAAACATGTTTGCATCCTGCCTTTTTGAAAAAGGAAGGGCCTTTTAAATGTTTTTTTTTTCTTCTTTTTTTTTTTTTTTCTTTTTCAAAATGGCCGCCAGACACATTTAAATGACAACCGGCTGGTTGGCCTATTAAAAATAAATAAAAATCCGTCTGAGATAGTTAAAATGTATCAATTTTGTCACAAGAAAAAAATGAGGCGGCCTCTCAAAAGGAACAAAATAGTCATGAACGCTCAGTTTTTTTCAAGAAAAAAAATCGCTTTACCTCTAAGATGGCGGCTGGATGGCGTCAATGCACAAAGGATATTCTAGATCAGTGTCAGAATTAATATTCTCCGAGGAAAAAATTACATTTATTATTACGCTAAACATTAATTTTTGCCTCACAGGGGGTTGGTGGTAAATGAATATGTGCGTAATGCGATTAAAGACAATACAGTGTTATAACAATGCATAACGTTGTTACGAGGCTGCTACTCGGTAGACGTTGTGACTTATTTGTATACTGGTTTCCACGAAAATCAGATATTATCATAATTCTCAAACAATGTTGAACAATTGTTGCGTCGTCCTTGCTCTAGGTTGCACAATAGAATGAAGTTTGGAATGTTACCGACAAATTGTATCCGTAACATTTTCTCAACATTAATTTTGCTTTGGAATAATTACAAAGTACATTAGTTTAATCATACATATAACATTAAGACGTTCTTATAGACGATGGGCCGATTTCACGAAACTTTACGCAACTGCGTACACTTAGTTGCTCCATAAAGGCCGAGTTATAGTCGGTTTTGCCGGCGGTATGCACGCGAATCATGTTATGGTTTCGTGTGGCGTCAGAAGTCACATCGTCTATAGAGTGCATTTCAGTTCTGATGTGAGAACGCTCAATGCACTTTACAAACAATACGTACTAACAAAATACAATGCAATCTACAAAAAAAAATTAACAATAGAACTTTACAAAGACAATAATCATTGCATCTGATGGTTTAAGGTGTATTTCGAAGAGACCGGGTTCGTCACTGAGAATGAAGGGTAGCAGGAACAGGGTTCCAAAGGGTGGGTGCGTTAAAGTAAAAGGTTATTTTACTATACATAATACTGTAGGCCTAGATACGAATGTATACGAGTAGATACGAGTAAATACGAGTATATACGAGAATATACGAGTATGAATACGAGTATGAATACGGGTATAAACGAGTATTCACGAATTGATAAGAGTAGATGCGAGTATATACGAGTATACGAGTATATACGAGTAGATACAAGTATATACGAGTAGATGCGAGTTTATACGAATTGATAAGAGTAGATGCGAGTATATACGAGTAGATACGAGTATATACGAGTAGATACAAGTATATCCGAGTAGATGCGAGTTTATACGATTACAAATTCATACGAGATATACTATAACGAGTATATACACGGGTATATACGAGTATACACGAATAGATAAGAGTAGATGCGAGTATATACGAGTAGATACGAGTAGATACGAGTTTATACGAGTACAAACAATTACAAAACGAGTATATTATACGATATCGAGTATATACACGGGTATATACAAGTATACACGAATTGATTAGAGTAGATGCGAGTATACGAGTAGATACGAGTAGATACGAGTTTATACGAGTACAAATAATTACAAACGAGTATATTATACGATAACGAGTATGTACACGGGTATATACAAGTATACACGAATTGATTAGAGTAGATATATACGAGTGTATATATGAGTAAATCTACGAGTAACGAGTAGATACCATACTCATGAGCTGTAACGAGTTCCAACCCATACTCCTTCCCCTACGACTGTACACGTGCTTAGAAGTCAACAATGAGCCTCGTCTGCTATTGTTCGATTTCTTTCACTTTTTCAGTCGATTTGGAAGGAAGGTCGTCAAAAAGATAATGCAATACTTCAATGACCAGGGGTGGATTTCACAAAGGTAGTCCTAACTTCGGACTAGTCCTAGGCAATGCTAAGAGATAGGACCAGTCCTAAGTTTGGACCAGTACTCATCCTAACTTAGGACTGGTCCTATCTCTTAGCATTGCCTAGAACTAGTCCTAAGTTAGGACTACCTTTGTGAAATCCACCCTGAGTTGTCCTCAGCCGGAACATATGACGTCACACTTCGAGGCTCGTGAATAATGCCAGAGACCGGCCTCCAGCCGGCGTGTACATGCACTTTGACCTACATTCATTTCACATAGAGATACGAAGACTAAAGTTCTGACAACCATTGCTTCGTCCTTCGGATGGGACGTAAAGCCGTTAGTCCCGTATGTTGTGTAATGCATGTAACAGAACCCTGTGCACTATCGAAAAGAGTTCTGAGGTTTGCCCGGTGTTCCTGGCTGTGGCTGCTGTAAGCACCGTAGAACCTTGTAAACCAAATTTGGTCTCAGGAGTCATCACAGCAATAACCTATTTCTGAAAGTTTGTATAAATTATACCCTTATTATTTAGAAACTATTTATCCCTGTTGACTTTTTGTGCAATCACTTGGTTTAATTCACTTTCAGTTTTAATAGGCAAAAACTAGTTCGCATTACCAAACAAGCCAGTAGGATTATTGGTTCAGATAATGACGGTCTTCAGGAATTAGTTAAGAATAGACTTATGAGTAAGTTCCACTGTATTTTGTCTGACAACACACATCCCCTTTACCCACTGATTGTTCACAACAAATCTGGTAGGATCCGTCAACTAAGCCTTAAGACTAACAGGTTCAAGAACTCATTTTACCTATTGCTATCCATAATTTTAACTGTGATTTTATTAGATAACTGCAATGCATCCAGACTATGTACTGTCTTAATTGTTATTATTGTTTTATTTGATTTTCTGGCATCTCCTGTGCAATTTGGCCTCTTTTAATTTGGGGAGGGGTCCACTACCAATCATGCTTAGCGTTTAACTGTTTGTTGTTTGTTTGTTGTTTGTTTGTTTG